>NC_045788.1:94962986-95263331 GCF_009873245.2 Balaenoptera musculus
AGCCCCCACCTGCCCCGGCGAGTGAGCAGACAATCCTCTCGGGCTGGTGAGTGCTGTTCAGCACTGATCCTCTGTGCGGGAATCTCTCCGCTTTGCCCTCTGCACCACTGTTGCTGAGCTCTCCTCCATGGCTCCGAAGATTTCCCCCCGCCTACCCCCTATTTCTACCAGTGAAGGGGCTTCCTAGTGTGTGGAAACTTTTCCTGCTTCACAGCTCCTTCCCAGAGGTGCAGATCCTGTCCCTATTCTTTTGTTTCTGTTTTTCCTTTCTTCTTTTGCCCTACCCAGTTACGTGGGGAGTTTCTTGCCTTTTGGGAAGTCTGAGGTCTTCTGCCAGCGTTCAGTAGGTGTTCTGTAGGAGTTGTTCCACATGTAGATGTATTTGTGGGGAGGAAGGTGATCTCCACATCTTGTTCCTCTGCCACCTTGAAGGTCCCCCCTCCATACTGAATATCAACAATGCACTAAGCATCGTTTTAGGCCTGGGAGTACACTTGTGAGGAAAAAAGACAGAAATCAAGGGATGGAATAAATACATGATATAATAACCAGGGTTGCTTGATAATTTCTGTGAAGGAAAAGAATGCAGTGAAAGAAGATTAAAAAACTAATGGGCAGGGGTATGCTATTTGATAGAGAGCAATCAAGTAGGGCTTTCTCTAAAGGAGTGATATTTAAGAAGTGAAGGCACAGTGATTTAAAAAGAAGAGTGTCTGAGGCAGAGTAAAAAGACCCTAAGACAAAAATTAACTTGGTACATTCAAAAAACAGCAAGAAGGCCAGTGTGAACAGGGTGGAGTAAGTAACAGTGACAAATAGAGTTGGAGGTCTCAACTGGGCATATAATACAGAACTTGAAGAATATTTGGAGTGTAATATTTAGCCACTGAAATGCTCTGAGCAGGGACAAGGAATGAACTGAACCATGTTTGCTTTCTCTGAATTCTCTGAAATTGAATTAAAGATTTACATAAAGCAAAATAAGAAAACCTTAAGTGCACAGATCAATGACTTTTTACACAAGTATACACCATGTAACCACCACTCAGAATTCTGCTTTTACAAGATCACTGTAGCGGGTATGGGAACAATTAAAACACAAGAAAAGAGCATGGAGACTAGTAAGGAAGAGATGGCTACAGTTTATGTAAAAGAGATAATGGAGGCTTGAAATAAGATGATAACTTCTTGAAGTGGTGAGAAATGCAAGTTGGAAATTGGAGTTTACATTTCAAGGTAGAGACAATACAGATTTTTTTGCTTTACTGAATACAGGTGTGAGGAAACCAGAAATACGAAAGATTATTCCAACGTTTTGGTTCTCAGCAGTGATAGTATCAATTGGTGGTGCTATTTTTGAGACAGACAAGGAATTGACTGGAGGTGAAAGATTATCAAGAGTTCTGTCTGGCTGTGTTGAGTTACAGCTATCCATTAGAATCCCTGGAGTCTGAAGCTTTAGGGGGAGGTTGGATGGCATGGCCTATAAAAGTAAAAGTAGATAGAAAAAAACAGAGGACAAAAAGAAGTAGAGCCAGAACATGCCTATGAAGGAAAAGCCAGGGAAGTAGCAGGCAAACAGATGTCCTCCCCCCAAATCATATGTTGAAGTCCTAAACCCCTGTGCTTCAGAACGAGTCTGTATTTGGAGACAGAGTATTTAAGAGAAAATTATGTTAAAATGAGGTCATTAGAGTGGACCCTAATCCAATACGACTGCTTTCTTTAGGAGAAGAGGAGACTAGGACACAGACACAAAAAGAAAGCCATGTAAGAATAAAGGGAGTAGACAGCCATCTACAAGGAGAGGGGCCTTAGGAGAAACCAACCCTGCCAACACATTGATCTCAGACTTCTAGTCTAGAGCTGCGAGAAAATCAATTTCTGTTGTTTAAGCTACATAGTCTGTAGTACTTTGTTATGGCAGCCCTGGCTAACTAACACAGGCAGAATGAAGATTTATGGTCCATTTCTGAACAATCCAGAGATGAGGAAGAGAAACATCATTATCCCAACCAGACATATTCAAGTATTGCCTACTTTTCCTTGCATCTGTAAGATATTACCATACACTTAAAACCAAGTTTTAAGGTATATCAGTGTGTACCCACATTTATAATTGGGTTTAATAAATATTAAAAGAAACCCTAAGAGTTTTATTACTGAATCCTTAGGGCTAACCACTAATAAAGATGAGCAAATCTTAAAAATTCGAGTAGGATATGAAGTCCTGGGAGATGCTTCCCAGCCTTAATTTTGGAACTAAAGGAAAGGGATATGACCAGAAACCAATATGTTTAGCAGAGACTGCTAATGTTTTTCCAATATTCATTCTCCCCTTCTTTCCTTCACAAGTGCTAACTCAGGTTTTAGGTAGAATACACACAGCCCCCTTGAATCATGTGGTTAAGTTTTGACCAATGAGATATAGGCAAAGGGGTTTCCAAGAAGGGTCCTTAAAGAGAGATGCATGCCTGTTTCATCATGCCCTCTTTCCTATGGTCTGGAATGTGGGCATGATTGCTGGAAACTCAGCAGTCATATGGCAGAATGCTGCCTGCTGAGAATGGCGGGGCAATGGGAAAGAAACATGGTCCTTGACACCATGAAGCAACATGCCAGTCCTAGAAATAAACATCTACCTTGTTTTTCATCATTATTTCTGTTGTATTCTATTACTTCTAATCAAATAGTCTTAAGTATATATCTCCAAAGGCACCTTCCTGATAGTATAAACAAAGGTAATACAATGAAGCATGCTGTTTCATTTTTCAGTGCCTATTTCAATAAAACGCTCCTTTCCAGACTTTGAATTTGGGCACATACAATGGTACAACTTGTGCGTGACACAACTCCACGGGACCTTACTCACATAGGGGTCTATGGAAATGGTACCCCTGGAGTTCTGCAGTGAACCAGAGTCTGATGATCCCTATTTAACATCAAAACATCTTTCACTTCCCATAGTGATATAAATTGTATTTTTAGAAACTGTTGATTAGAAAAAAAATAAACGTCTCATACTTATTTAACTACATTCATCTTTTTATTAATCATATGGCATCCATTTACTCTTGAAATATCATAGTACATGTGTGTATGTAATGTCATTCAGTCTATAAATTTTGCTCTGGACACATGTGGACTGTGAATGTCTTACAGCAGCTGTGAGCCCCCACCCACAGGGTCCAGAGCATAGGAATTAGGGCTACTAACAGTATCTGAACTGTGGGAACCCTTAAATTCACATACAGTGGGTAATTTAGGGTAGTGTTTTAAGTACAAGGGCTGTGGAATCAGAGAAATATGTTTCAGTTTCTTTCCTGCTGCTTAACCTTATGGAGAACTAGGGCCCCCGTGACCCTCATTGTCCTCTTTTTTAAAATGTGGACTCTAATAGTTGGGAGGATCAAATGAGATTCACAGACAAGCACTTAACAGTAAGTACCCAGGTCCTGTTAGCTACTACTACTGAGTTTTCAACAGTGTTGTTAGTGATTCAGTTAATGATACTATTACTTCACCATTTTGCAGATATACTAAAACTAAGACAATCTGAGTTATGTTCCTGAATGCTTGTTCTACTTTTGCCTAGTAATAGCAAAGCCCATGCCCTTTCCCTTAAATGTCACAGGAAAGCAGACTCTGGAGGTAAGACTTCCTATCTGAGGCAGCTGTTATCACAAAATTACTGCCATTATCATCTCCTAAACTTTGCCTTTTAGGTACTTGCTTTATTTAGCAGGACTCCTTCCTGACTATATGCTTTTAAACTAATATAATGTTGATAACAGATGCAAAAATCGTGTTTTATGTTGCAAGTCTAATCTTTTAAAACAAATTACCTCAGATCAACAATTATTTTCAACAATTTCCCAAGATTTGAATAGGTTTTAAATTGGGAAACATTCTCTTTACAGACATTGCATTGCTACCACACCAGAATGCTTCAATAGATTTTTTTTTTGTACCAAATGAAATGCTCACAAACTATAATCTCGTAGTCAGGGCCATGTGCACCATAGACAGTAAATAAGTATTTTTTCTTTTTTAACAGAGGTAAGGAATGAGAGTTTCTGGGGTCAGATTTCTTTGACACTAGGTCAAGGTGATGGACAGAGCTGGATGCTGACTGGCAAACATTTTCATGATTTCTGAGAACAAAAATCAAGAATAAAGTTTGAATGCATGAAAACATTAAAATAAATAGCATAATGACTATCAAATCTTAGATGTATACATTGATTATAATACTAATCATGTCATTTTCCACATTCTCAGATATTGAATATGTTATATATATACACAAATACACAAATCTAAATTTTCAGACCAGAAATTCATTTCAGCTAAATACACTTAGTATGAATCATCATCCTCAAAAATCTTATTTTCTTTTAAATAAAATTTACCCTTACATAAAGTATATGCTCAATGAATGGTTTTCATGTTAAGGGAAGAATTGAAATTCAAGAATTTCTTAACGGGGAACATTTTTACATAAAACAAAAGATTCTGCTTTATTTTTAAAGAAAAATATAATCAAGTAGCATATAAAGGTCTGTGATAAAAAGAAACTTTCGTATTCATCTCCAGTCCTTTCTACATTTCAGAAACAATCATGTTTAGCCACTTCTGGGTGTGATATTTTTTTCCCACAAAATTGTACTATTATTAATGTATTAATGTTTGACTTATTAACTTAGGACATTGTCTACTAACTTCTAGCTATAGTAGAGAAGTTTTAACTCTTACCTCCCACATCTCCCTTCCTCTACCTTAGTAGATGTGATCTCTGTGACCTCAAATAACATCCTTAAATCCCATCTCTTGTTCCATCAACTATAGAAGGTCTCCTTTATGCCCTTCTCTGTACAATCTAATATCTTCCCTTATTCCCTTCCACCTCCCAGACCCCATCAACTATAAGTTTATGTTGGCATTTACATTTTCCCCTATAATCATTTAAATGTTTTTTGTAATTTATCTGTCAGACTATTTAAAAGTTGAGGATCAGGACACTATGTTTCCATTACCATGACTATGCAGCTATTTTTTCCTGAAGCATCAAGCAGTATACTAGCATTATATTTCCTTCTGTATAGGTCAGTATCATGGGCTCCCATGTCTCTCCTATATGGTTTAAAAAAGAATTTTATTTCTTTAAGTTTCAATGGATTTTCCCTTTTTTATTTCACCAATGGTATTTATCAGAACCTTGAGTTCTTCCAAGCTCTAACTAATTCTATCATTGATATCACAGTCTCTGTTATCCTAGACACCTACTTCCCAGGTTTATAGTGAGTGTTAACTAAAACATGAATATAGAGGGATTAGCACCAGATCTGGCACTAATAGTTAACAATAAATGTTATTATTATAGCATTATTGTTATAAGTTCTTAGCTGGTCAGAAGGCACCATTAAGTTAAAGCCCAGTTTTCTTGTTTACTATTATATCTGTGCCATCTGGCACTGTGCCTAACTGTAGGTATTCAAAAATGGTTAATGAAAAAATAACTGATGCATATTTTATAATGATCTTTAAGAATTAGGAAAAAGTTGCTTAGTTGTCTCAATACTTAACATTGCACATACTCAGCAGGGTCATTTAGTATAGTAAAAAAGGTAAGTAGATGCTCTTTTTATTTTTTTAATTTATCTATATTTTTGATAATCATTTGGAAAAAATGTATTTCAATGTGCTCTAAAATTTTTAATGTAACTGCTCAAAGTGACTCACCCACAGACATCATGGTGGAAAGTAATAGTTTTCCATGCACTTAGAGTAAGTAGCCCTTTATATAGACTACACTGTATTCTGCTCTGTCCTGTTGGATTATTTTAAAGCAAGTTATATTTGTTATATGTTGCCAATTTTATGAGCATGGTGCGTGAGCATAACAATAATTCAGAATTTTTCTTTTGGAACCATATAAGGGAAATCTTATTGCTTTCTGCTATGTAGAAAAATTGCAGTTTCTGGAATCTTCCATAGTTTTTCCAAGAGTAATTTCAATGTGTTAGCTTTTACAATGCTTAAATATCAATTTTCAAGGAAGGGAATAAAAAGTAATATTTTTATGATATTCACACTTGTTTTTAGTTTTAATTTTGTGATAACTGCAGATTCTCATGCAGTTGTAAGAAGTAATACAGGGAGCTCTAGCAAGCCCTTTACCCCATTTCTCCCAATGGTAATATCTTGTATCACTTCAGTACAATATCACAATCGAGAAATTGACATTGATACAATCCATCGACTTTATCCTGATTTCACCAGTTCTAAATGCATTTGTGTGTGTGTGTGTGTGTGTGTGTGTGTGTGTGTGTGTGTGTGTGTGTGTGATTTAGCACATGTGCAGATTCATGTAACCATCACCACAGGCAAGATATAGCGCAATACCATCACAATTATCCATCCATTGTTTTCAACTTCAGATTGCTAGAGTAAATGTACACTTTAACCACATTTTAATTATGGTTACATGTTCCAAACTCAGGCACAATTAAGCAAAATAGTCTTATTAGTTCAGTTTCAACTTACATAAATATTTTAAGCCCTAAATAATCACATAAATAAGAAAAACACTAAATATAACTAATTACTAATTTCTAAAACTATACTTTTCTAAAGGTAAATATTTATCACAATATTTAAAAGAAAAAAATGAGTTTCCTGGAAGCATCTTTTACAGATAACATCTGACCAATCCCAAATATGGCTGTAAGTAGCTCTTGGTTTCCCTCAGATGTTGGTAAAGCACACCTTTCTATTTCAACCAGAATTTGTTGGCAACTCTGAAAATTCCAATGAGCTTTGGGCCAGGGTGGGTGGGCAGAATCTGACAAGTATATTCCCAGCTTTTGATCTTTTCTTTATTGAGACACCTGAATAGGTATGACTTAACCTGGAATGTATCCAGTTGCCTTCCTTTTCCAGGCAACCAGGTATACCTCCTCATATTCCTCAGCACTCCCTACTCTCACCCCAAGGCAAGCAAAAATGAAAGGGAAATTAAAGAAACATCATGATACTGCTGGTCTGCATGAAAACACCTTGATTATCTTTTTCTAATCAGATGGGAGTAATTTTCTTGCTCTCCACCTGACTAATTTTCTCCACTCTTCTCCCCTCCCATCAGGTATCTAACCGCTAAATATTTATAGATTAATTTGCATGAAATGGTCCCTTAGCAACAATCACTTACAGGATCAAATTCCTTTGCTCTTTGATACAGACTTTTTTTTCTGATGATAACCTGCTTTAATAAAGATTTAAAGTTAAAAATAAAAGTCAAATCCCAGAATGTAGCCTATATAAGGCTATCTATATAGCCTTTTAAAATCTATTTAAAAGAACATGTTTTTTAGACTGACATAAGGTGTTTTCAAGCCCCAGAATATTTTATGTGTTTTAGATCACATCCACACAACAGAAAAATTTATATAGGGCTGATTAGTTTTAAAATACAGTTGCAGTTTGCTGTCAAAGTAGAGTCATCAGCTCACCAGACTTTTCTGTCTACCTCTCCCTAACACCTTTGCCCTGTAGTATGAAGTAATTGACGCCCGTAGGAGTGATAGGAAATGGTAATATGAAAGGTCCATGGGTAATAAGACTGGCCGTTTCTTGCACTGATTGATTCTATGATTTTGTCAAAGGCAGTTTAAAGCATGAGCTTCCAATTCTGTTGATTATTACCCTACTAACTTGATTTATCAGTTTGTTTTAACCCCAAATTACAGCCAATTGAGGACTACTTTAATGTGGAGACAATTGTGGAGGCTTCTAATGCACAGGCAAACTTTGCACCACCTATTACAGAGATTCCCAAACCAGCCCCTCCTCCAACCACAGCAGAAGTGGATTTTCAGCAACCGCACCCATGAAACGTGCCAGTTAATCACCAATAACCATATCTTTGCTATGACTGTCGTCCTACCTGTTTCTCAGAAAGCTCAAGGTTAAAGGAAAATTATTTTTTAAATTGATTTAGTTGCAAAAATTTTAATGTTTCAAAATAAGTAAAGTTGAACATGATTTTTCTGTTTTCTTAAGTCAGGCCAGTTATAATCTGTTATTAGAGTCATAAGATTTCCTTTGGAAATGATTTAGTGTCAGGACCCTAGTGGACCTGAGCCTTTATGTCTTAACCAACCGAGAGAGCCAGACTTTACCTAGAGAATCTTAATGGTCCAAGAGTGTCATCTCAATGTCACAAATTGCTCTGGGCAACTGGGGGGAGGGGACACTAAATATGATACTATTCAATATCATTATACCTGCCATTCTGGATGTTTACAATGGACCTGGGACATCCCCAGACTCTTCGTCAGATAGGCAGAGCAAAGAATACTATTACCATTTTACTGATCATCAATATAATATTTGTATTAGTCAGGGTTATCTGGAGAAACAGAACCAATAGGAGATAGGTAGGTAGGTAAGTAGGTAGTTAGATAGGTAGAAAGATAGACCGATAGATAGAATAAGGAGACCCAGGTGAGCCAAAAATTTAGTTCTAGTCCAAAGGCTGGCAGGCTTGAGACCCAGGAAGAGCTAATGTTTCAGTTTGGGTCCAAAGGCAGGGGGAAAAAATGATGTTCCAGTTCAAAAGCAGTCAGGTAGCAGGAATTTCACTTACTCTGGGGTATGTGTGTGGCGGGGTGGGGGGGGGAGGGGTCAGTCTTTTTGTTCTATTCAGGACTTCAACTGGTTGGAAAGAGTCCACCCACATTATGGAGGGCAGTCTGCTTTACTCATTCTATCTACTTAAGCATTAATCTCATCCAAAAACACCCTCACAGCAACACCCAGAGTAATGTTTGACCAAATAGGTGGGCACCCATGGCCTAGTCAAATCGACACATAAATTTAACCATCACAGTGTGTTAACTAACCTTATTGTGGTAATCATTTCACGATATATACATGTATCAAATCATCACATTGTACACCTTAAACTTACATATATCAATTATATCTCAATAAAGCTGAATAAAATGCATCATCACAATGTTATTTCAACATATGCAAGAAACACATACCACTAGAAACATCTGTATTCCCTGCAGTCTATTTTGTAAACTTCATATTTAGTGACAGTAAACCTGGATTGACAGAGAGGCCAGCAGAGGATCTGCATGAATATTTTGCCTATTTGTGATATATGGTATTACATTCCTGGGGGAAATATTGTTTGGCATAATCCATGGTGCTACCATCTTTCAGATTAATTGTTCTGACCTTGGTCTACAAGCATAAACAGAATGTATTTCAGATAATGTTAGTTCCCATCATAATTATATTCTGTGCACATTCAGGTGGAGAGGAGTTAAGGAGCATCTGTGTTTGCCAGCGGGATCAAGAAACCTTGAACCAAAAACAAATGTATAAATCTAATCTTAGGTTAGATTTATATTAGATGAACACTGACCATGGACAGGGAGATGTGAAACTGCAAATCTTTACTTTAACCAAAACTATAGCATCCAGAAGATAACATTAATGATAAATTACCATAACCTGTGCCTATAAAATGAATCTTCTGAATTGGCTTGAAAAACCTTTGTGTGATTACATCTATCAGATACTGGGTATGATAAACACCTTTTAATGTATCCTAAAATTTGCTGCAGGCTTGTCAGTGTTAAAACAACTATCAAGTGACCATGTACTGACAGCACTCTGAATCACACTGCATTTACCAAAACAAATTCTGTTTTCATGAATTTACAAACTAATTATGACAAGATGATGATTAATAATAATTGGAAAAAAAACCTAGGGTCCTAAAAGTAATTTTATAATTTATAAACAGTTGGTTTACAAATCTTTACTTGATTTGCTAAAAATGAAAATCAATGTGTATCATTTTAAAAATTTTTCATGCGTCTTTATTTAAAATATGTGTCAAAATAATATATTGAATAAATTTAATACATCTATGAGTCAGGATACTTTAAGTTACATGTGAATTAAACTTAGCTGAAACCAGTTTAGATAAAGGGGGATTGAGCCATATAACTAGGAAGTCCAAAAGTGAAGTCAGGTATGGCTAGATCAAGGAGTTAAGTGGCTCTCTTTTCATATTTCAGCTCCATTTCTTGATGCTCTTTGTATGTTGGCCTCATTGTCTTCTTCAACAAACTGATTTAATCTATATGGACAGATGGATGCTGGTTGATCCAAGCATATATTTTTTACAGCTTACCATTCAATAGGAAGAATCCCTCTCTCTTAACATTCATATGTAAAATGTCATAAAAAGGTTTTAATTGACCCCATTACAGGTGTCTATTCTACTTGGAATGGGAAAAATGCCTGTATTTAGAGAACTCTAGGGCATAATTCCTGTTGTCAGGAACTGGGTGACACAGATTAATAGACATGTTGTATTACATGTTTGAAAGAAAAGAGACAATCTTCCATTGGATAATAGGTATTGGAAAGGCCAGAATCGTCACTTAAATCCCACTGCTTTAAGTGATCAAAAAATTCCATGAGACATATTAATTTATATTTTTGTTTCTAACTTGACTCCAGAATCCTGAGTTTTACAGGACTAGACGTCTACTGTTCCAACATAATGCAGTTACTCACAATTTATTCAAAGCACCATATTAAGCATTATAAGCAGTTATAAAAGAAAGAGAAAATAATTCTTCCAGTGACCTTATAAACTATGAAGACTTTGTGGGGAAAAACATGGAAATGCATTTTGAAAAAAGAAAAAAAAAACAAATGTTATAAAATTATAATGAAACTCATTTCATCAAATATTTTATATCATATTCCATAAAACAAATCAAAGATCGTATACAAATATAGGATGTTTTCAAGAATAAGTAAGCATTTACTTATTTCCTTTATTTATTGACTTAATTATTCTCTTCCCTGGTGTTCCATTTGGCAAATTAACACACTGGGATACTAAATGGTACTGAGGTGATCTAAAAGAATTTAGATAACTTTCAATCTGCCCGAAACTCAATCTGCCCAAAGGTGACCTAATTAAGTAAGCTTTAAAACACTCCCAAGAGAAAGCTCACACTGTCATTGAACAGAAAGCTGTAATACAGTATTTCTGTTACATAGCATCTATGGCCCTGTTGTTCTACATAAATGCTTAAGCAATAGAAAAATCTGTGCAAGAATGTCCAAGAACAAGGACATCAGGGTAAGAATTCAAACATCATGCCTGAACACATACTTTATTTATATCATACTTACTGTGCCTTCCCTCTTTCATTAGCTTTGAATTATAGATCTTTTTATTATTTTTATTTATTTAATTTTATTTTGGGCTGTGTTTGGCCTTCATTGCCGCGCGTGGGCTTTTTCTCTAGTTGCGTCGAACGGGGGCTGCTCTTCGTTCCACTGTGCGGGCTTCTCATTGCGGTGGCTTCTCTTGTTGCAGAGCACGGGCTCTAGGTGTGCGGGCATCAGTAGTTGTGGCTTGCGGGCTCTAGAGCACAGGCTCAGTAGTTGTGGTGCATGGGCTTAGATGCTCCGCGGCATGTGGGATCTTCCCGGACCAGGGCTCGAACCCGTGTCCCCTGCATTGCAGGCGGATTCTTAACCACTGCACCACCAGGGAAGCCCCTATAGATCTTTTAAAATGTGACTGTTGGTCAATAAATCAATAGGTTCCTGTAGTGTATTACATTTATCTGTCACTATATGTTTCTATAAATTGTGTTTTTTTCTTTTGGACTTGAAAGAGAAGAAGGTCATGCCAGAAATAAATGTATCATCAGGAGAAAATGTTTGGACTAGAAGCCGTTCTGCATCACTGGAGAAAATATCGAAGTAAACATACTACCCAGAGAGGAGTCCTGTCAAGCCATCCAGTATAACTTTTACCAAAATATAATTACAGGGGCTGTAAATATATTTGCTTTAATGGTTGGTACTACACTTACAATTATAAGCAGTCCATTTACCTGATGTACCTCTGAACAAATCAAGCAATAAAAGGCTTGGAGGGCTTCCCTGGTGGCGCAGTGGTTGAGAATCCGCCTGCCAGTGCAGGGGACACGGGTTCGAGCCCTGGTCCGGGAAGATCCCACATGCCACGGAGCAACTAAGTCCATGCGCCACAACTATTGAGCCTGCACTTTACAGCCCGTGAGCCACAACTACTGAGCCCACGTGCCACAACTACTGAAGCCCACGTGCCTATAGCCTGTGCTCTGCAACGAGAGAAGACACCACAATGAGAGGCCCGCGCACTGCAACGAAGAGTAGCCCCCGCTCGCCGCAACTAGAGAAAGCCTGCTTGCAGCAATGAAGACCCAATGCAGCCAAAAATAAATAAATAAAATAAATAAAAATTTTTTAAAAATAAAAATAAAAGGCTTGGAAATACTGGACAGCAGAGGGTGTTTCTCAGTTCTCAGTGAGTTACACCCATGACAACAATCTTAGTGACAGAGAGGTCATTGGCCTCATGCACTCCACGGTGAATCCACACCGCAAGTGCCACCGAGTTCTCCAGACATACCCATCACTCTTGTTGTTTTGCCTTTTCTGACCAATTGGGTTGTTTTTACTGTTTCTCCAAACTCAAGGTACCAGAGGAGGTCAAAAACAACAACCAAAAATTACCTTTAATCTGTTTTATATACAGAGGAGAAATCAGAAGGATAAATACCGTCATTTAGCCTTTTCACTAATTACTGATTTCAGCATAAATGAAGAGGTCAGGTCAGAGATAAGACAGTAAGCAGGTTCAAAACCACAAACCTGGGGCCTAAAGCAAATCAGTTAGTAGAAAAACGTGGAAACTCTGCATGGCAAAATATCACAAGTCCACAATCCCTTCCCTAAAATCCAAGTGTGTTTCAGGATTCAGAATTTTTCCAATTTGAAATTTTAATTCCCATAGTGTCCACACCATGTATTGCATAAACCTCCCCACAGCTTTTGGGGCAACACCTGTAGTCAAGGCTCCAACATTCTGCAGTGAAACTTAGGAATATTCTAAGAGGGTCAAGTATATGCATGAATTCCCTTCAGATTTTCCCACCATATGTGTTTGCAGGAAACTTAGGAAAAAATCATTGTTTTCAGAGCTGTTTGTGTTTTGGGTGGAAAAAAAATATCGTTCAGCTTCTCAGACCTGGCTTCTTCTCTGCAAAGACCTCTCTCCTCAGATCCTTTCTACTGCCTTTGCTAGTACTCTCCGCCTAGACCTGCCTGAACCCCAGCAATGGATACTGAGAGTCCTGATCTAAGGGCATGTGCTTCAGGGGAGGATTTAAATGCTTAAATCCAAAAACCATGTCTGTTATCATTTGTATTCAATTTTCCTACCACTCTTGAGTTAATTCCATTCAAAGAACCACCTACCATGAGAGTAGATATGTTTTGCAACAAGGTTGTTGAATGGTCAGGATGCCAAAATATCTTTTAAATCAATTATGATAGTAAATTCATAACCAGTTCACCAAATGACTCAGATGACTGTGTTTAAGGGCGGACTGGGATAAGAAACAGGCGCACTAGAGGCCAAACTCAAATGTAGCTGCTTAGCCCATTGGAGCTGCTATAACCAAATACCACAGACTGGGTGGCTCATAAACAAAAGAAATTTAGTTCTCACAGTTTTAGAGGCTGGAAGTCTGAGATCAGGGTGCCAGCATGGTCGGGTGAGGACTCTCTTCCCGGTCACAAACTTCTTGTTCTGTCCTCACATGGTGGAAGGGACATGTCGACATCTCTCTGGAGCCTCTATAATAAGGCACCAGTCCTACTCACGAGGACTCCAACCTCATGACTTAAGCACCTCCAAAGGGCCCACCTCCTAATACCATTATCTTTGGAGGTTAGGATTTTAATATATGAATTGTAGGGTGACACAAACCTTCTTTAAATTGAAAAGCCTCTAGAGAAGAAAATTCCATTATCTACTCCAGATCTATTTTGTAATGTTTAACACTTTCTACTACCAGGAAATTCTCTCCTATATTATCTAACCAACCAAAATCTTTCTTGCTCCAGTGTCTCTTATCCACATTAAATGTTGGGAACTATTAGGAAAGTTTAAAAGCGTCAATAAAAGCTGAAATAAATTTGCAGGTAAAAGAAAATAAACAAGGATAAGCTAATTTTGAAAATACATTATTTCCTTCATGTTACTGGAAACCCAACAATTAACGTGGCTCTAAGCCGAACATTTAGAAGGGATCCATATATAGTGAAAGAAGATGGGTTAATTTTTTAAGCCTGAAATTTCTTATACAACTCAGCAGATAGGTTTCTAACTGGGAGCCCAATTTCTCATAAAGCATTATAGTACTAATTTCCACTTATTTCAAAACAGCTTTTTTGCCTGTATGACATTGCCTCTTGGATCCCATACATAACTTTAACTAGGATCCAACTTATTCATGACTATAATTCAGATCTAACAACCAGTCTAGTCAGATTAGTGTAATTAGTTCCAGAGGGTATTGTAAGAGAGCTCATTTTTCTTTTCATCTTTATATTTTGGCAAACAAGTTGAGGTACTGATTCATTTGGAGAATTCTATAATTCAGAGAACTCAAAAATGTGGGAGTGAATAAGCTAAATAAATTATTTTAAGAGATTCTTACAAAGGGCTCATGTGCAGGTTAATTTGGTTTGTGTGCCTTTACTGTGGTCCAGAACAGAAACAATAAGGATGATTAACCAACATCAAGCTAATAAACTCTTAACAGCCTGTTACCAAGTTTATTAGAAAATTTAAAGGCAAGAAGTTAACCCTTACATATCACATGCCCACTTGAATTTCAGTGGAGTTGAAAGCATTTATATCCTACTCTTATTTCCATTACTTTTATTGTTGTTTTATTGAGGATTCTATTAAGAACTTATATATTCAATCAACTGGAAGGATGAAACACCTTACATAAACCAGGGTGAGATAAAGCAAAGCTATTTTCTCATTTAAAATGTTGCTATTACAGTGTTCCTTTTTGTATTGTCATTGTCTGATGCTAGAGGACATCCAAGCTTATTCTTACTAGTCACTATACGTGCAACCATCTTCAACATTATAGAAGTCTCCTCCTTCCCCTTTTATCCTTCCCATTACCTTTATTTTGTAACACATTATCACAGTAATTCTAAAGAGTATAACCAGAGAACCCAGAGCATCAAGGGATTTTAGAATATGGCTTATTAAATTCCAAGCTTACCATCTAGGTTAGCACATTCTGTTTAGTTCAGTATATTCTAGGGAGCAAGGTATTTAACCAAGAATAATTTTAAGATGCAGAATTACCCAATGATGTATAATGCATGCTGCCTGGTCTATACCAGATAGCCAAAAATTATATATTTCCAATCATTTCCAAGAAAAATATATGAGTAATGCCATGTGCCAAGTCAATCCAGTAGATGACCATTTGGTAGATGGTTAATGTTGATGACCACAACCAAAGTATGTAGGACAGTGTCTTCCCATCCAAAAGACAGTAGTTCAAATGCAATAGAGCTAGAACACTGGGCTATAAATCAGGAGACCAAAATTACCATTTCAAGAACATCTTCATCCCATTTACTTCCTACCTTTATCTGTAATAAGGCAGTAATCAGAGCTGTTGATAGTTGTTGAAATGGAAAGGAAGGTAGAGTTTAAGTCTTAAAATTTGGATTCAAATTCTAGCTTCATTTTATTTTATTTTTTGGCAGCACCACGTGGGTTGCAGGATCTTAGTTCCCTGACCAGGGATTGAACCCGGGCCCTTGGCAGTGAAAGCGCAGAGTCCTAACCACTGGACTGCCAGGGAATTTCAAATTCTAGCTTCATTATCTTAATAGCTGCATAACCTTGGAAATGTTATTTACTTTTTGAGTCTTCTATGCTTCAAAGTAAAATGGAAATAGTGATTCCAAGCTCACAGAATATAGCAAGGTTTACATGAAAGCGTGTGTGCTGATTCAAGAAGAAGAGGACCTGATATAAAGTAGGTTCCTTCCTCCTTGCTCCTTTCCCTCACCCCTCTTTCTTTCCCTCCCTCCCTCTCTCTCTCTCTCTCTCCTTCCTTTCCTTCTTTCCTTCTTTTTCTCCAGGTGCATTTTAATGAGGGATATTTCTCCTCTAAATTGCTAGTTATGAATGTGGATTACAGAAGTTACCTCTGAAAAGAGAAGTTGAGGGAGGAGTCTCTTTTCCCCACCCCCTCCCAATTCCTCTCCTTTTTTCCAATTCCTTTTCCTCCACCAATCAAACTGCAAGACTAATAATAGCTGATCCTATTGACAGTAAGGAATTGATGTCGAGAATTACTTAAACTGTATCAAAGCACTATTAAAACAGCCAAAGGTAAGCCCCTACCTGGACCAGGTAGAGAAAACAGCATCTTTAAAAGCTTAGCATGAAAGGGCAGGAATGTAAGGGGAGCAGTGGGGGATCCAGAGTGAGGAGAGAGTAGATGAGTGGGACTTTGAGGTAAGGAAGGAGCGGGTGGAAATGAATGAGAATGAACTGGTAACCGAGACCAGGAAGAGGAGTGTGTTTTGTTTCTTGTAAGTCAAGGTTTCCTCTGCACTGACTAAACCTACCTTAATCAGTGGTCCCCAGCAATAGTATACATTATATTTAATACACAAATCTCTCTTATTCTGGTCTCACTAGGAGATGAATTTAGTTACAGTAGCCCCAACAGGACATCATCATAGGTAGTACACCTATCTATAAGACATCCCACATCATGAGGAACTCATTGTAGAAGTTATATTATAGAAGGAGGGGAAGTTATTTCCATCTAAATAAACAAACATCTGAAAATTCATGATATATCCCATCTCAGCATCACGATGATTGAATTATTCAAATAGAACAAAACTGGAAGATTAACTGTATCCTAACTTCTATCTTCATTTTTCTAAAAAAGATAAAGTAAAAGATATGGAATCTGATCAGCATGAAGGGAGTTTTATTTTGTGTTTAGTTGTTGGAAACTTCTATTGAGATGGATCTAAAATTTGAATCTATGCCGAGAGGCAGTCTCAATACAATACATGGAACAAACTCCACCACCCTGACTCAGCTTATATTTCCAGCTACTTCTCCATGTAATTCTCCTTCTTTACTGACTCTCACACCTACAATCCCCTGAACTCACACACTGCACTACTCATTATTGAACCCACCTCACTGTCCCCTTCACTCAAACCTTCACATATGCTACTTCCTCTGCTGGAATATCTTCCTCTACCCTGTACACCTGGCCAAGGATCAACTGTCAATTCTGTTTGATTCATTCCTTTCCTGTTTTGTCAAGGTCCTACATGAACAAGATAAATATAAAATAACTGGTTGGATGTTCTGGGTCACAAGTTGGAGAAAGATACTGATAGGAAGTGTAGTGGGATCTCAGATAACATGGAAATCAGTGACATTCCCATGTATATGAAGCCTAAATGTGGAACCCAAATATTTATGCAGCATCTCCATATATATTCTTTGGTGCCAATACTCAAATGCTTAAGGGAAAATCTCCCTGGTTCTACTTCTGCCCTTTCCACCTAAAATTTGACTTAATTACCTGACTTTTTCATAGCTGCATCTGTGCTTTGCATTTTCCAAATACAAGCTTGGTTCTTAAGATCAGATGTCACTGGTCATCTCTTCACCAAGACCAAGGCCCCTATTTTACTAAATCAAGAAATCTAAGCCCAGAAATCTTCAGTGACTTGCTCAAAGCCACATGAACAAATAAGTTCACCAAATCAGGACCATGTTGTAGGTCTCCTGACCCCCAGGTCAATGTATTTTTCTCCCCTAGAATTTCAAAAAAGTATGTTCAGTGTGACACTAGCTTCTTGGGGTGTAAATAGGCAGTGCTTAAAACATTAGTTCTGTGATAAAGTACACTTGGGAACTTCTGAATTAAACAGAGTTAAGCAGCTTTATTTACTGGGAAGTCTTCAGTATGCTAATGTGTATTGATTAACTAAATATAACGCTGTGTCCAGTTATGCCCTCTCTCTCCAGCTCCTATGTAACCAAATTCTACTTGTCTGAAAATAATGGTTAACAATAAAGAATTGAGTAAGCACTTAAAAAAGATAGTAGAGCATATTGGTTAGAGCAAAATGCTTGAGTTCAAATGCCAAACATTGCTATCAAGTGCAACTTCTGCCAATTAATTGACCCCTCTATGCTTCAGTTTATTTATCTGGAAAACCAAAATAATAATATCACCTGCCTCAGAGAGTTTTTGTAAGGATTACATATTTTATAGATGTAAAACCCTTAGAAAAATGTCCAGCACATAGGAAGCATTCAATAATAGTTAGCTATTATTAGAGGAGATGGATAACTACTTTGTAATCCAGGTAGCAAATATCTTAATAAACCCCAATTAATATTTTTTATCTTCTCCTGAATGCCTTCTATGTTCCATCCACCATGGCCTTTTCTGTGATTCTCTACACTCAGTGCTCAGATATAGCCACTCCTTTTCCCCTCCTTTTTATGCATAGTTGTTTCTCTGTTCGGCATGAAACTTGGGTGTCAGCCAAGCCACACTTCTGAATTAATTCCTTCACAGCTTCTTTTTAAGAAAGCAGGACCCTCCTCCTCCCTAGCCCCACACAATAGAATTCTCCTACCAACTATTAAGAAGAGAACTTTTTTCTTGGCATACATGAAAAGTCTTTTCTAGTTCAACATTCTCAAAGGACCAGTCTTTGGGAAGTAGTGCCTTGCAGGGTGCATTCTTCATACTTAAAATCTGTAATTTTACATTTATATTTATAGCTTGTTACTCTTGAGACTGTTAGAATTTATTAGCAGTCTAATACAGCTTAGACTGCTATAGCAAAGAGACTCAAAAATATATAAGCTAAAGTAAGACAGAAATTGGTTTCTCTCTCATCTACAAGTCTGCATAGGCATTCCAAGGACTCAGGGCACATCAGCAGTGCTGGGAAGCCAGGCTGTTTTTACCTTGTTGCTCTGCTCCTCTTTAAACTTAACTTCCACCCCTTGGCCAAAATGGCTGCTCTAGTCCCACCATCATATCCACATCCCAGTTAGTAGCAAAGGAAAAAGAAGCAAGGGAGGAGGGCACACACATTCTTCATAAGGGTATGACCCAGATGCTACACATATCACAAGTCCAAAGGCCACACTTACTTCAGGAGGAAACTAGACATGTTTAGCTCTGTGGTTATGTGCCAGCCAAAAGTTCTGTTAACTTAAGGAAAAAAGAAAAATAGCCATTAGAAGACAAATGGCAGGGACTTCCTTGGCAGTCCAGTGGTTAAGACCTCGCCTTCCAATGCAGGGGGTGTGGGTTTGATCCCTGGTTGGGGAGCTAAGATCCCATATGCCTCGGGGCCAAAAAAACCAAAACATAAAACAGAAGCAATATTGTAACAAATTCAATAAAGACTTTAAAAATGGTCCACATCAAAAAAAAATCTTTAAAAGAAAAAGAAGACAGATGGCATACTCTCCCATGCCTGAAGTTAAATTGACAGTTCTATGACTGACTGCCCCATGGGAAAGGCTTCCACAACAGAAATCTCCCCTCCTCTACTTTCTACCCTAAACTCTTGGTTAATTCCTTCAGTCAAAATATTCTAAGTAGTCGTTAAAATGAAGGGGAGATATATTTGGAAGGCTGAAGCGAGGATAGGTTTCTAAAAGGAAGGAAGAACATATAGAAAAAAGAATGGAGGTGAATTTTGAAGGTCTTTTAAGCACTTGAATGCAATCAATTTTATAATTATTAAAAACTTTAATAATTTTTTTAAAATTTAATCATTTAGATTTTTTTTAATGGAAGGTTTTCTGGCCTCAGAATATACTCCTCCTCTCTCTGTGTCTATTTATCTGGCTAAAGCGTTTTGATCTATTGTGGGTGGCAAGATGAAATTAGTTTCTATTCTTTGTTTCTACCATTCTTAATCAATGTATTTTTGTTGTTAATATAATAGCTAACATTTTTGAGCACTTCTGCTTAGTTTATTCCTCCTAAAAGCCCAGTGCTGTATGTACTATTTTTGTCCCCATCTCACAGATGGAAAAATTGAGACTAGCAAGGAGTCTATATAGCCAGGATGCCACCTCTGGTAACCAATTGTCTGTAGACACCAAGCCTTAAAACCCGTGAAATATTTTATCAAGCTAAGGATCTCCTTATAAAAACAAAACCAAGGTGAGTGATCAAGCATTCAGTGCCAAAAACCACTGCAGAAGAAACAAGATATGGAAAAACCGAAGATGTGGCTTTAACAACCAAAAAGTAGGGTTCTCTGTTTAGTGTTTTTAATTCCACAATTCCAATGCTTCCTCATTAAAAAAAAAAAAAAAAAATCATGATCAGACCACTTCTTTTACTAGGCAGAAATGAAAGTAAAAAATGTAAAATGTTTTCACTAATTAACAGCCCAGAGTTAAATTATTTAGAACAAGCAAATGATAATATGCACTGTTTAATCATTTTCCAAGGATGCATAACAGATTGAGAGAAATTCTTGACACATTTTCATATCTAAAATGTGTGCTATTGATTCTCCACTCCGTAACTCCAGAGGAGCAGGAGAATGTGAGTGGGGGCTGAGCACTGAGAACTCGAGATGCTGGTGTAGGTTGTGTGTTTGTCCTGTTGTGTGTGCAGATGTTTATAAAGGTGTCCGCCTGGAACTGCTAACCAGAGGATTAGGGCTCAACACCATGCTGATGCTGCCGTTAGCTGTGGATGTATTTCTATGCTGATTTACTAGGTGGCGATATAATCTTAAAAATAAGCATCCACATTCTGGTGCAAAAGTTTCAGCTCTCCAATTTTTCACTGACACATTTTTTCATTTCCAATGTTACTTTTCTCTTGCTTTCATTTTTGTTGTCTTTCACTCTGAAATTTTGTGTCATCTGCCCCATTCTTGTAACAGAAAACTATTAAACCATTCAAGCTGGCTTGAGGAAGAGAAGTTCAAAATCCCTCTGTAGTATGTCCTGATTATTGGATCTTCAGTCTTTTGCTATCACTGGTTCCTGAGGGCTGACCAATATTGATATTTATTCCTTATATATCTGTATATCTGGAATTCTCTTTTTCGCTTAAACATTAAAGAAGCAAACTCTTTCTTGTGTGTGTGTATGTGTATATATATATATATATATATATATATATATATATATATACACATATATATACACATACACACACACACACACATATTTCATATTTATCAACACTTCTTAGGGCCAATAAAAGGTGCAATCTGCTATCAAATATTTTTGTAAATCCAAATTCCTCACCCCCTACTTCCTCCATTTATTCCATCTTCACACACTGTACCTCCAGCCTCAAAGTACATAGCAATCCTGGAGGAAGTTATAAAATTATGAATAAGTAAACATCAATGAAAGTACTTTATAAGCAGTTAAATTCCATAAAAATGCTAGTTAGTATTAGTATTTTCCAATATCCAGAACCAAAGTAGGAAACACCTCACCTGGAAATTGGAGACATTGAGAAGCCTCTTTTTTTTCCTTGCCACCCTGAGTTTTCCTAAGAAAATACCATTCCACTGGCCCATAGGTGATTACCCAGAAAATGTCCACTACAAGTTCATACAATTCACCTACTTATATTGGAGCACCTACTACATGGTCAGCACTGTGCTGGACATTGTGACACTGTGAGGACAACCAAGGACTATAAGCCATAGTTTCTAACTTCAAAAAGCATATCTGTTAGTAAAGCACAAATGGAAGTGATTAGTGAAAAGTGGCTCTGACAATACATCTGCAATCAGAGTTCAAAGGAGAGAGTAGAGTGGATGGGATTAAGTTCAAAGAACAGTGATGGAGGATTAAAACTGTGACACAGCCTGGAAGAAAGGGAGGATTCTGATGTATGAGAAGGGAAAGGGGCGAGAAGGAGAAGGTCCAGACAGATGGACTTTGCAGTTGGGATTGGACCAGCGTTTGTTTGAGCTAGAATCAATGAGGAAAGGAGATAATTAGAAATGAGGGTGGGTGCTACTTAGTAGTGGGAAGTAAAGTGGGAAGGGTAGAGTGGGGTTTGGGTTGGGGAAGGCAGTGAGAACCAGGCAGAAGAGTAGATCTGATTTGACAGCAAACAGCATTTCTGGAAGTATCACAGCAACACTGTGAAAGAGTAGTTTGGGGAAGATTAGCCTGGTGATGAGAGTAGGAGGGATTAGAAAGGGAAACAGATAAACTCAGGAAACATAAAATAACAAGGTGATGATTCAGACACAAGGAGAGAAAGGTCTGGGCTAGGAAGGTGGCAGTAAGAATATACTAAAATAAACCATAGAGAAATATTGAAAGAAAAAAAAATGCCTGATATCTAAGATTGGCTGATGTGGATGGATGAAAGGGACAAAGGTTAGTTTTGGTAACTGGGATAATGATGGCTTCACTGAAAGAGATAAAGAAATTTGAGAGGGAAAGGCAATAAGTATGATTATAGGAATGTTACTATTAAGGTGACCACAGGATTCACAGTATAGATTCTAGGAGGCAATATGAAATGTGATTATATAGCCAAAGAATTAGAGAGAAATATGTAATAGCTGCCTACATAGAGTTAATAGTTGGGAAAAGAAAACAAGAATTAAATAATTCAGCCAGTCAATTCAGTATGATCGACTTCTTCTTATATGTTAGATACTGTGAAACACTGGGATGGAAAGACAGAGAGATGAAAAAGATACATCACTAGAAAGACAGACACCTATTGTGTTTGCAACACAATAAAATCAATTCTATATCAAAAGTGCAATGGAAGGATCAATCAATCATTCAGAGGAAACCTGAGGAGGCTTCATAGTAGGCCATGGAGAATGTTCTTCCAACTTGTTCCAAGGGCAGAATGGAGGTTACTAAGCATTTTAGAAATATATTCCCACCTTCTTGTCAGAGGAAGAGAATGTGTAACAGCACAAAGATGAGAAGGACCAAGTTCGAGTCAAAGGAGTGCTAATGTTCAAAATGCCTAAAGTGTAGGACACACGAGGGAGTGGTGTGAGATGGGCCTGGTAAAGAAGGTCAAGGAGAAATCATGAAAGAGCTCTGTGGGGGTGAGACAGTGGCAGACTGATGAGAGTGGCAAGGCCTGGGGTTTAGGTCTTGCTCACTGTTTGGGGAGAGACAAAGGAAGCAGAAGTAATGAAAGTGAGGAAAACAAATAAGGTAATGAGATAGAAGGGATTGGGACAGTACTGAGTAAAAGTGATAGAGGGTTAGAGCAGGAGACTGAAAGGAAGAGAGTTTTATAAAGAAGAAATACACAGAAGGCTATGGTAAACAAAGTATCATAGATGATTGACATAAGAACTGCATTTTAAAGAATACTTCAGTCATTTTGGAAAAATTTGGAGGGAAATAAGGCCTCCACATAAAGTAAACACAGGCATATAACACATCCATAATTTTTCATAATATATATATATGATATATTTATGATCAAGACCCAGAAAGACAGATTCAGATTCTGCAGCCCACCTACGGTGTACCCTCTGAGTTTTTGTCTTCATTCTAAGAGTAGTAGATTCTCCAGTGGATTCATAACAAGAATGATCACACCTTCAGGTAAAGCCCTACTCAACAGATGTTGGCAATTTTCTCCTGGACCATTGGTATACAACTAAACTTTAATATGGCACAATAACCATACCACTCCATATTTTTTTTCTGTCAGAGAGACCAAAGACAAGCATTGCTATACTTATAATTATCCCATGGGTCACCACAGGGCTCAGTCCTATTGATTACACAGCCGCATGCACAAAGGAAACAGCAAAAAAAAACCTCATAGCATTAGATGTGGAATGCCACATGCCTCACCTACCCAGGATTCTGTAAAATGCTTCACAGGCTATAAAGTGTTTTCTTCATAAATCTTCAACTTTTAGTTGCTGCTCAGCACTAGTGATGCAGGTGTCAACCACAAGAGAATGACCACGAGGTCAGGGAAATCAAGAACCAGACAAGCAAATTATTTACCTCCATCCTTCTGGTCCAATCTCTGGCCACTAACTTCAGAGGACTTGAAGCATCAATTAATCTTTCTGAGATGGTCCATACGATGCCCCATCCATATAGACAGGTTCCTTAGTGTTCTACTGGTCCATAGTCCTAGAAGCAGAAGCAGAAATGGAAATTAGACCTTTTAATTCCTTTCCTAGAATTGTTTCCATGGAGCGTCTATCTTCCTGTTGGTGACCTAGAGATGTCAATGACATATTGGGAGCAGACTAGAATCAACAGGGCACACCCCAAAAGGGTTCTGCCCTGATAGTAAATATCTTCAAGTAACCTATTACACATTAACAGGTATCTATCTGCAAACATCGTTATTTAGCTCATTTACTTGAAATTAAATGCCAAATATAATTTTAGTTGGAAACATCCCTGTCACTTAAGAAAACAGGAGCTGGTATAAAAGTTTTATTTTGGAGATATTTCTTTCTTAGGACATCTGGCATCCTAAGAAGGAAATATTCCTCTTCAGGCTCCTCCTTGCCTTAAGTGAGATTAACAGACACTTCTGTGGCTCATGTTCATTTTTTTCTTGTGTGAAGAATAAAATGGGGGCAAGGAACATAATGGGAGTTTGGAAAATATAAATATTTATACCCTGAGAAGAATTATGTCAATTTAATATGGTAATGTTTTAAATGAAATGCTAATAAGCAAATGACTGTGTAATCTCACCCTCTCCTATGACCATCATTTGACGAAGCTCAAAGTCAGCTCTGTGATTTAATATGAAGGGCCAAACTTTCAAGGGTAGTTTTCCTTTCGTGGGTGCTCAATTTGGACTGAGAAACAGGATGCTTGGTGAAAGCAAATACTGTATTACAGTTGAATTATGGCTGCACTGACTAATTGCAGTTCTGCTCCCTGAAAACCTGTGTGGGTTGGCAGAGCCGTAATGAGGCACTGTTTGTCAGAGGAGAGAAGTTGCCGTGGGGAATGGGGCTGCCGGGGACTCACTGACTTCAGTGCCAGCCTCAAGATTTGTGAGGTCAGGACCTGGAGTAAAATATGAGTCTGTCTGATGGCAAAGCTGTTTAAAAATGACCCTGCTCACCTTGGAGGACAACCAAGGAACTGACTGTTCCACTGCACTCTACAACTACCGACCCTGAGGAGAAACAACGTCCGGCTGGCTTGGGTAGTCCGCACCAGGGAGAACTTATGTTCACAACCACGCAAGTCATACCAGAAAACCCGCCTACCCCAGCAAGGTGGTACTCTCAGTGCTTCTTTCACTGAGCACCATGACATTTGTATAAACTTGATGTTTTTTTCCAAGATAACTAACATATTGTTAGCCATTCTATTTGAGAAAATGCCTCTCCTTTAGCAGACCAGCTTAGAGAGAGGTGAGTATAGCCAATCATGGTTCCCCAACTGATAACGTTGCTCTGTCCACAGAGTAGCCTAGATTAAAACAGAACATCAAGGAGGGAGACATAGGAATATTTTAAAGGCCTCTAACAAATGGAGAGATGAAAGAAAACAAATATATTCTCTTTACTTCCACGGATAATGAGACAAAAATTTCTCTTCTGAAGGAGCCCAGAATTGTCATATAAATTATCAATTTGAGCCAGATTGTACCTTGGAGCTACAATGGCCTTATGTTGTCCAATTCTTTCACTACACAGATAAGGAAAACCAGGGTTCAAAAAAGCTGTGTTGATTTTCTCAAGGTCACAGTGTATTAGTCAGGGTTCTCCAGAGAAAAAGAACATATATATACATATGTAAGTATTGGTATACACACATACACACACACACACACACACACATACACGCAGGGTTGACCCTTGACCAATGTGGGGGTTGGGGCACTGATCCTTCATAAATTTGGAAATCCATTTATAACTTTACAGTCAGCCCTCCCTGTAAACACAGTTTCACATCTGTTGATTCAACAAACCACAGATCGTGTAGTACTATAATACGTATTTACTGAAAAAAAAAAAGTGTATATAAGTGGACCTGAGTAGTGCAAACCTTTGTTGTTTAAGGGTCAACTGCCTATACATATATATATGGAGGAATATTTATTATATACATATTTATTATTATAAGGATTTAGTTTACATGATTATGGGGACTGATAAGTCCCAAGATCTGCAGTCAGCAAGCTGGAGACCCTGGAGAGCTAGTGGTATATTTTCAGTCTGAATGCTGGTAGGTTCTAGACCTAGGAAGAGCCAATATTTCTGTTCAAGTCTGAAGGCAGGGAAAAAACCATGTCCCAGATGCTGTTCAGGCTGGAGGAATTTCCCTCCTACTTGAGGTGTGGCCAGCTTTTTTGTTCTATTCAGCCTGCAAGTGATTGGATTGGGCCCACCCACATTAGGGAGGGCAATCTGCTTTACTCAGTCTACCCATTCAAATGGTAATCTCTTCCAGAAACACCCTCACAGACCACCTAGAATAATGTTTGACCAAATGTCTGGCACCCTGTGGCTCAGTCTAACTGACACACAGAGTTAAACATCACACACAGCTTGTTGGGGAAGATTCCAGCCTCCATCAGCCATCCTGACTTTAGTCCACTTCTCTTTGCACTAAGCCACATGGCCAATTCAAAATAAAATTGTGTGCAAGGCATTTTTATAAGCCTGGGTGATTCATTTTAATCAAGTTAAGATCCCTTCAAATGAATTATGTGGGACATTATTCACCTACTGATTTTTGGACTAGAAAAATAATCATTAATTGCATTTGAAGCTCTTAGAACCCAAAACAATGAGCTTTAAAGAGGTATTTCGGCACGGACAATCAGTGATCTATCTACCAAGTCAGAGTTGGAATAGAATGTGTCCTCTGCCTGAGTACCCACAACTTCCTGCAGGAGAGTTTATAAAACCACTCGTGAGGAGAGTACTCTCTCTCGAACACTGTTCACTTCCACCACCACACTCCCTTAAGATCTACAAAATCCCATAAAACAATACCACATCATGTCCATTTTTCAAAATATTACATCAGCTGGCCTTCACAGAACAGACAGAATCATTCACTCAATACTTTCCCTGGAAGCCATACTGGCAAACTTCATTTCTGGGTCCTCATATTCCATCCTTTGACTATGTCACACCAGGAATTTGGGGATGGAGAATACAAATCATCACCAAGACATGGATCTATGGCAAGTGTACCCATGTGCATTTTTTCCCACTAAAAGAGAGGAAATGGGCTTAATATCAAAGCTTCACAAAACAGTGGTTATAAAAGAGGGGTGAATTCTAATTATTCCCCTGGAATGATGTGGTAATGACAAAACAAGTATTTTTATTTTTCTAAGTCTGTAGGAATCATATCTTCTGCATTGGAATATATACATTCACTGGAATAAGGAGGTTATTTGTGTATTGCATGGGGATCGTCTAGTCTCATTTTCTCTGTGCTGTGAGAACTGAGCCCACATGAGTATTTCTCCAAATGAGAAGGCAAAAACAATTATATCATTTCTATTTCATTTCAGCTTACTTAATAAAGGAGAAACAAGAGAGTTTAAAATTAATTGCAAGAGCCAGACTAGTACTGGGCAAGTTAATGAGGAGCTTTTATGAGCTGTAATTTTTATTTTTTTATTTGTCCAATTAATTATTTATTATATGCATTGGATATGGCCAGTGTGTAATAGCCTTCTGGGTGCATTTAATGCTGTAATTACCCAAAAACGAGCCCTGCCTTTACAACTTGTAACCTAATCAGACTCAGGAAAGCAGAACATTCACATATGGACTAAATGGAATTTGCTGAGCTCTCCCTCAAATGGAGGTTTCAAGGAATTTTTTTTTTTTACCCAATAAAAGGCTGTGCTGATCTCTATGTGTGTCTATCAATCAGTGAGTCGATAAATAAATTATTAATCACCTATTATGTGTAAGACACTGTGGTAGGCAAGATGAGGAGAGGGAATAAAGCATATAACATGCTATACATCCTCAAGCAAAACGAGCAGTGACCATCTACTATGTGCCAGGCACACTATATATATCCTCTTTCAAAGCTTTACATTAATCTAACAACAAAGACATTATTGTCCCCATTCCCCCATCTTACAGACCAGAAAGCTAGCTAAGTAGCTTGCACGATCCATATCAACAGTTTCCCTGACGGCTGTAGCACTAGCCAGATATAACATATGTTCCCATTCTAGGTGATATCTAGAAAATGAATTAACTTGCCTACATGCAGATTAAATAAAATTAGTACTTTTTTATATTGTTTTTATTAGGTGCAATTCACACAACATAAAACTATCACTTCAAAGTGCAAAAGTCACTAGTATCTGGTACATTTATAGTGAGAAAACATTTATATTTTAACTTGTCTAACTTGCTGATGTTTTAGAAAGAAAATTCTCCCTGACCTGGGTGTCCAAAGCTTTGAATTTTAGTTACTTGTCCAAACCAACTTTGTGACCTTGGCTAGGTTGTTGAATTTCTCTAGAACTGAAATATCTCTCTGGAGAATAGACAATGATTTTCACTCTTTGTACTAAAATCACCTTGAGAAGTGGTTAAAAATATCTGGCCTTGGTCCATCCCCAGAGCATAATTCAGTAGATTTAGCATATGTGATCTTTAACAAGCTAAATTTAAGAACTATTAGATTTGATAATTTCTAAGATTCCTTCATAACGTTATATTTTATGATTCTGGGAACCATGATTTCATAATACAAAGCTGGAGTTTTACCAAAAAACCTCCTTTTAAAAAAAAGCTGAAATCAAATAGAGAGGCATAAAATGTAACACTTGTATAAAGCTCTCTGACATGGTTTTTTCAAAAATTAAAATTATTTGGAAAACAATATACAAAGTGGATGTCTTCCAGTGAAGAGTAAAGCAAGTAATAGAAACCAATTCAGGCAGCAAATGGTCCAAAGAAAACCCAAATTTAATATTTGAAAATGGGCATTTTCCAATAAATACCCACGGAACTGCTCCTGCTACTCTGTCTTATAAACACATAAGTCATCCATGTTCAGTCATCATCAAGCTGCATGTTCATCCCTCATACAGTCAGTATGGAGACTCCTATGAAGAATATACACTAGACATTTTCCATGAAGAGTCTGATTCAGAAATCTGGTTTCATTCGAAGAATATGTATGTTTAATTTCCCTGATAATTTTTATTATCACATAAACAATGATGGTAGTAAACAATGATGTTTTGTTTGAAATTATATGATAGTTCATTTTATTGTGACATAGACAACCAAAGAACAAAGGGCTCATGTGATTTGTATTTATCAATATGCATACTAATCCATTTCTCAGCTGTTTCCTTCCTTGATCTTGGTTTGCCATTCATAGCTTCAGTTGGAAACAGAAATTTCTGATTGTTGATTTCTGGCAAATGCAGTACTTAAATGGCTTACCATTACTTAACATCTATTCAAAACACACTCCCTCTTTCCTGTCACATATTCTATTTGTATGCTTCCAAGATGTTTGGTGAGTCAGCACTGTGGTGTCTTACTGAGTATACATTAGTGCAAGTTGATTCTGAATGGTTTACTTTTACTACCATTTGCATCAATGTGGAAGAGATTTCTTGGCAAATGAGAAATATGAAGGTGGAGCTGCACATTATGGGAAATGAATTCAAGTCATGGTGACTTTATTTTCCTCAGATCTAGCCTTATTGGACAACAATATTTTTGGTAATTTACTTTCTACTTAAGCTCATTTTTTATCTATATGAAAGTGGTTTTTCTTTGCTCCTTCAATGCACTTCCCAGTCTATTTCATAATAGATGTCACAGTATTTGCATTTCCCATTAGTCCAACTTCCCTATCAAGAATTGTCCAGTGGGGACTTCCCTTGTGGTCCAGTGGCTAAGGCTCCACGCTCCCAATGCAGGGGTCCCAGGTTCAATCCCTGCTCAGGGAACTAGATCCACATGGCACAACTAAAGATCCCGTGTGCCACAACTAAGACCCGGCATAGCCAAATAAATAAATATTTTCTTTTTTTAAATATGGGGATATATATATACATATAGCTGATTCACTTTGTTATACAGCAGAAACTAACACAACATTGTAAAGCAACTATACTCCAATAAAGATGTAAAATAAAAAAAAAAGAATCGCCCAGTGAAGAGTGTTGCTCTCAGCCTTTCCTTTAAATACGTGATTTTTTTAAAATGCTGCAAAATGGGCTCAAATATTTCTTCCCTGATTATCAGATAACCTTTCCTGATCTTATTACTATGTAACACTGCATACTATTTTAATAAAAGTTGTCTTATAATGTCTTACAAAAGAATACCACTTTCCTTTCCCTCCCCCCGTTACCCCACTCCCCCCATTTCCACACACAGACAAAGCCCTAAATTCTTAAAAGTCGTCTTCCTCCTTTGATGGGTTTATGGTACCTTTTAATATTTTGTTAGGACAAAGGAGAGGAACAGAAGGGTGAGAGCTTGTACTGAAGGGCTATGGATTCTATGATGCTTTGACTCTGATGTAGCTCTGCATCACCAGACTATCCTACAGGATTTTCTGTTTCTGTTTGATCACTTAGATCAGCCCATCTTGTCTCACCATCACTGAGCCCCAGAGAGCAGCCCTGAAAAATCCAAACTCCCACAGGAGTCACCAGATAACTACTCACTTTATCCATCAGATTTGTCCCACTGACAGTTTCCCACTCTGCTAAAATCACCTGCTTTGTTAATCATCCCGTTACTCTCCAACCTCCATCCGAAGAAGTACATTTACCAAATAATGTCCACTGGGATTTTCAAGCAAACGTGGTAGAGAAAAAGTACACAGCTTATGAGAAACAGCCACAACTAAACCAAGTCCTCCTACACAGCTTAAGAGTTTCCCAACAGTAAAATGATCCCTAAAATTCCAACAGTAAAATGATCCCTAAAATCCAGGTTATCTAGGTAAAGCAGACTGGTGGTAGCCCAGTATTAATTTCAGTTACAGTAAATGTAATTAATTCATTGTTTGTTTGATAACAGCTAATAATTACACAAAATACGGCATCAGTAACCAGAGATCAGAAATTCAAAGTCATAACCAGTTACATGCACAACACTGGTAATGTAAGCAAGGACTTTCACGTCTAAATAGTGAAAGGTAAGCTAAAGACCAAAACTGATATCCACAACCATAAACAAACCCTCTCCCTAAGCAAACTCAACCTTTTCACTGGCTAATGTTTCTGAGGTAAACAGAAGGTCTCCGTTTAACAAATAAGGCTTTAGAAAATGAAACTGCTTACCAGACCAGGTTGTTAGATACGAATTTCTTGTACGTGATGAACAGACTTGTTTGAAATGCCTCTAATATGGTAATCAACATGATATACAAGCTCTACTCCAAGAGCGCACCCATTCTTTAAGAGAGGGTGGGAAGCACATGCTGGACGGAGGCATTAAAAAGTCTCCCAGACTGGAAAGCACCTAGTATTTTTAAGAACCCAGAAGGCCAATGTGGTTGGAGTGAAAGAAGTAAAAGAAGAGTGGTGATGGCCAGAGCTGAATTTGGAAGGATAGGCCAGATCTATATTTCTGTCCACCACTGAAAGAATTTGAGCATCTCAGTGTGATGGGAAGTCACTGAGATTTTATTCTCTCTGGCTGCTATGTGTAGAATGAACTGTAGAGTAGCAAGAAGAGAAGCCAGAAGGGAAGCTAACATGCTATGGCTACCCAGTAGCTGGCCAGCACCATCTTCATGTGTCATAAGTCAACACTCACCTCACGTATGAAGAGCATCTAACCACCCCATCAATGCTCAGATAGAGTAACTCACTCTCTCTGTTATGTTACCCCTTTCTTTTTTTCTTTTTTTTTTAACATCTTTATTGGAGTACAATTGCTTTACAATTTTGTGTTAGTTTGTGCTGTATAACAAATCAGCTGTATGTATACATATACCCCCATATCCCCTCCCTCTTGTGCCTCCCTGCTACCCTCCCTATCCCACCCCTCTAGGTGGTCACAAAGCACTGAGCTGATCTCCCTGTGCTTTGCAGCTGCTTCCCACTACCTATCTATTTTACATTTGGTAGTGTATATATATGTCCATGTCACTCTCTCACTTCACCCGAGATTACCCTTCCCCCTCCCTGTGTCCTCAAATCCATTCTCTACATCTGCATCTTTATTCCTGTCCTGCCCCTAGGTTCATCAGAACCATTTTTTTTTTTTAAGATTCCATATATATGAGTTAGCATATGGCATTTGTTTTTCTCTTTCTGACTTACTTCACTCTGTATGACAGTTTCCAGGTCCATCCACCTCACTACAAATAACTCAATTTCGTTTCTTTTTATGGCTGAGTAATATTCCATTGTATATATGTGTCACATCTTCTTTATCCAATCATCTGTCGATGGACACTTAGGTTGCTTCCATGTCCTGGCTATTGTAAATAGTGCTGCAATGAACATTGTGGTACATGTTTCTTTTCGAATTATGGTTTTCTCAGGATATGTGCCCAGTAGTGGGATTGCTGGGCCATATGGTAGTTCTATTTTTAGTTCTTTAAGGAACCTCCATACTGTCCTCTATAGTGGCTGTATCAATTTACATTCCCACCAACAGTGCAAGAGCGTTCCCTTTTCTCCACACCCTCTCCAGCATTTATTGTTTGTAGAGTTTTTGATGATGGCCATTCTGACTGGTGTGAGGTGGTACCTCATTGTAGCTGTGATTTGAATTTCTCTGATGATTAGTGATGTTGAGCATCCTTTCATGTGTTTGTTGGCAATCTGTATATCTTCTTTGGAGAAATGCCTATTTAGGTCTTCTGCCTATTTTTGGATTGGGTTGTTTGTTTTTTTGATATTGAGCTCCATGAGCTGCTTGTATATTTTGGAGATTAATCCTTTGTCAGTTGCTTCATTTGCAAATATTTTCTCCTATTCTGAGGGTTATCTTTTCATCTTGCTTATGGTTTCCTTTGTTGTGCAAAAACTTTAAGCTTCATTAGGTTCCATTTATTTATTTTTGTTTTTATTTCCATTTCTCCTTCACTTGGCATAACATATTTTATATATTTCTGCCACTAAGTTAAATGAAATAATATAAGTGAGATACTTCTCACTGTGTTTAATGCATAATAATTGCCAATATTAGTTCCTTTCCTTCTTTCTGAGCTACGAATAGTCATTCTTCATTTTTTCTCCTCTGCAGGGAAGACTGCTGTGGATTACTTTCACTACATATTACCAATAATGTCACAATTAAGGGACTTTGCAGTTCAAGACTGATAAGGCAAAAGAGGAAGTAGGGAAATTTCGGCAAACAAAGTTGGGGTGCCAGCCATGGATATTGAAAGCCAGGCAAAGAATGGGCTTTAGCAAGCCAGGGAGGTAAGAGCTTGCAGGAGTGTGAAGATAGAATGAAGGAAAGAAAGGTCCTTTGTGAATGCCTGGAACAGGCTGACTTTACTTGTAAGGAAGCATGCCAGTTATGTTTAAGTGGTCAGAAAATGGGTGAATAGTCCCTGCATCTTCTTCACTGATATATCCCCATGTCATAGCCTAGGGCCAGGCACATAGAAGCTCAAAAGTGCTATTACACAATTATAAATAACGTATCCTTCAGGGAGAGACAAGCTGTTAAACTGAGGTGCAATCAAAGCCAATCTGAGGAAAGAATTACAGAGCCCAGGGGAAATGGCTCTATCTGACCTTGGGTTGTACGGAGAATCCAAGTGTGGCAGGGTCTTGGAGGTAACTCTCCTTTAAACAACATGAACATAATCAGAGAAGGGTGGCCATGGCTTTATTGCTAGAAGGGAGAGAGGAAGGAAAACAAAGGAAGAAAAATGGATAATTATGTTTTACTAACAAGATTGTTCCATAATAGACTCATGGTAAAGAAGTACAAAGCCAGCAGAGGCCTCTTTCTGAAGGGTACCAGTAATAATAATTCAGACCTAATGCGGTTTAAACCCCTGGAGCATTTTTCTCTATTTCAAGGCTACTTCCATCTTTGCCATGGTATTATCCTTTTAAGTTTGAATTATTGGCCTAAGCCTGATGTCTACCCCTTCCTTCTGGCAAAAGTCACAGTCTAGCCATTTGAGCTCAGAGTCAATAGCTCACTGAGCCAATTAATGAATGATTCATTTATTTCTTCCAACTCTTGATAAGGGTGGAAATCCATCCAGTAGTCATTTATAGAAATACCACAAAATTTTTCAAAAAATCAGTCAAAGTTCCAATGCCCCTAAAGAACAGTACTTCTCAAAGTGCTTGTCCAACTCCCTGGTAAACCTCTGAGGTTTACCATAGGCAGCTATGGAAACAAAATTCTGACAATGGAGAAAGGCTGGAAATGAAGAACCTGCCTATTTCTGATTCACACTGTGTTTGTAGATTCTTACCATCAGGTAAGGACTGATGGGGTCCAAGCACCAGTGACTGGGATGAATGGTGGGAGCGTTTAGGGTTATGTGAATATGAGACAGAGCATACTCAGGAAGAAAATTTTCTGGCTTCGATTAGACATGACTCTATTGGAGAGGGTGCTGGCAACTGTGGAACTACCCTAGGATTTGGCGTTATGAATCTCCTCAATAAAAAGTATTTTATCGGACTTCCCCGGTGGTGCAGTGGTTAAGAATCTGCCTGCCAATGCAGGCGACACAGGTTCAATCCCTGGTCTGGGAAGATCTCACATGTTGCAGAGCACCTAAGATCGTGTGCCACAATTTCTGAGCCTGCATTCTAGAGCTCACAAGCCACAACTACTGAAGCCCATGAGCCTAGAGCCCGTGCTTCGCAACAAGAGAAGCCACCGCAATGAGAAGCCCGCGCAACGCAACGAAGAGTAGCCCCACTCGCCGCAACTAGACAAAGCCAGTGCGCAGCAATGAAGACCCAACACAGCCAAAAAATAAATAAATTAAAAAAAAAAAACCTCATCAAAAAAAAAAAAGTATTTTATCATCCTGTAATCATTCTTCTCTTCACCTTGACACTCCTCCACACCTCATTACACACACACACACACACACACACACACACCAAGGTTTGCACAAGGCTCGGTGGTTTGTGACCACCTAGAGGGGTGGGATAGGGAGGGTGGGAGGGAGGGAGACGCAAGAGGGAAGAGATATGGGAACATATGTATATGTATAACTGATTCACTTTGTTATAAAGCAGAAACTAACATATCATTATAAAGCAATTATACTCCAATAAAGATGTTAAAAAAACAAAAAAAACACAAAAATCTAGCACTGAAGCTGACAGCAAGTTAAGAGAGGCAATCAAAACAAAGTGGAAAAATGTCTTGGGAGCAAATAACACAGTATGCTTGGATGAACTTGCCTTACATAGACTTTTCCGAAATATATATTTTTCAGACAGATGTTTTTGTTCTCACGTTCAGTAATGCAGGAAAAAAATAGTAAGAGATAAAAATGGCTTGCAGGGCGAGGACACAGGGCGAGGAAATGTGGGTGAATCAGATGCACATCTTGTATAACCAAACCTCAACAGAAACCATACTTGTTTTCCACCTGACAGAGTCTCCAATTCCCTGCATACCCACCAAACTGAGACATAAATTAGATGTCACACTAATTTTCTGATTAAATTCATAGTGATAAACGATTTGAACATACTTTTGGATCTGCTAGTTTTTCACCATGATGGGTAAAATTATTTATTTCCCTTTGGTGAGCTAAAGACATCCAGCTACTTAACAGCCTCTCCTGACTCTAATTCCATAAACATTCATTGTAAGTCTTATTTTAAAAGCTCTAGTGTTTTCCTTCCCCTAACCAAGCTATAAAATTTGGATTTGTCTTATTCAATGCATCCCCTCATCTCATTACCATATCCTGTTCATATACATAGTACAAATAAAAATTTAAAAGGAAGGGAGCATTATATTCATGGCTTAGACTTGTGTAAGTTTTTATTTAAACATAGTTAATTAATAAGTATTAAACTTGAATATGCTATGCCTTTCTTATGTTAACAAACATAATTCTTTTTAAAACTCTGTGTAAGCAATTAAATAGTTTATGTGGCAGCTTCTATACCAAGTTCTAATTATTCTGTATGAAGATAGGCAATGTAATAATTAACCACCTTCAATTCCTGAACAGGAAATAGCAAGTTCTTTGTTCCATTAGTAGGGATTTGACAATCATTAAACACCTTAACTTCTTGTTCCATAAGTAATGATAAAATTGGTAATCTTTAAAGAGCTGAGACATAGATATTTTGCCTAAGATTATGAGTAGAATCATTTTTAAGATAAGCATTGAAATATGTGGAGTATTTAAAGATTTTAATCAAGCAAAACCCTAGACTACCATGTACAGGATATGAAATATCCAGTGAAATATTTGCTGGTGAACAAGCACACTTAATGATACGTTTCATTCCTATTTAGTTGATGAAATAAAATCTGAGAAATCCAAAGTAAAACCTCCCCCCGCAAAATGGGGCCTATACCCTACAGACTCTCAGATAATATTTCCCTTTTAGCAGTGTGGGAAAGAATGAAAAAAAAAAAAAACTAAAAAGACACACTTACTTAATCTTTTTATCATAAGCAAGACAGCAGGTATCAGGGCCTAAATTCCTTTTAAAAAAATCCATCTAACTAGCAAAATTTAGGTTGCTCCATTCACATTTAATACATTCTCTTGAATCAATCTTTTATTTCCATCAACCTTTTATCATCAGCATTAGTTAGGACCCTTGTGGCAAGTGACAGACCCAGGTTAAACTAACTCAAAGGAAAACAGGTATATTTATTGGTCAACATCAGCAATGGCACTGAACCAACAAACCCCAAGAAATATACAGATGCTAGAACAATGTCAGATTGTTGACTACAATAAGGAGTTTCCTCCCTCTCTCTCTGTCTCTCTCTCTGTCTCTCTCAATCTGTGTGTCTCTCTCAATCTCTCCCTCCGTCTCTGTCTCTCTCTGTCTCTCTCTCTCTGCATACTGGCTCAATTATTTTTCTTCCTTACTACACATGGTAGAAAACATAGGTACCAAATATTCCCATGTTTACATGTCTTACAAATACCATTACAGATACTGAATTGTTATTTTTACGACTAAAAATTCCTAAGATTGCCCTAAGCCCACACCTTTGCAAATTAACTATCCTCTAATTATCTTATTTCAATTGTGCTGTGTGTTTCTTATTATGATCTTAACTGATATAAGCATGCAAGCAACAATCACCAAATACTTCAGAAACAGCAACGCCAAATTCAACAAAGATAATAACTTGTACCTGAGATAAGCACAGTTAATAGAACAAGTAAAACAGGATTTTTAAATATATCCTTGAAGACTTATACAAGAATATTGCAATCTTTTAAAAAATTAAGTAGAGGGGACTTTTGCTTCCAGATATAATAAAGTACCTGGATTGATTAATACTAATCAATCCCTCCTAACATGAATAATTACAAAGCTGAACAAAATGTATGAGAACCCTATTTTTAGGCACTGGATGACAGGCAGTGCAATACTATAAACCTTGAGGGAAGAGAAAGCCCATGAGATGAGCCCCACAGTCACCCCAGTTCTCAGCCTGGAGAAAATTTCCTTACTTTACTGACTTTTTTCCACATTTTTCCACTGTGTCTGACTTTGGCACAGTGAGCTGGAATTCAGAGAGGATATGGAGGTCCTAATGAGCTGAGGAGGTAGATATCAGGGTTTAGGGGAGCTGGAGCAGCTAGAATCTGAGGGCATCAGACAGGAAGAAGCTGTGGAGGGGATGGACAGAAGTCTGCATGAGGGTTCAGGCAAGCCCTTCATTAAAGGCTTGGCTGCAAATGTGCAAGGTGAGACTTCATGAGACTTACCAGAAAACAGCTGGTATAGGGTTCAGAGCTCAACATTAGTTGTCGAACAGTGCTGCAGGTTGCAATCTTGTCCATATAGACAGTATAGATCACAGATCTATAAAACACTAGGGGTATCCTGGGAATCCAGTTGAGACATCACAATGTTTAGTACAGACTTCTCTAGATCGGCCCAATAAAACGAAAAAACCAAGCCCTGAACAAAAAAAAACCTCAGGGAATATATAATTTGGAGCAATTTGAATCCTTGAAAGTTGCAGTACCTTGGGAAATACTTTATGCTTTTGTCAGATCTACATTAACCAACTGACAACTATGCTTATACAAATTCAAGGTGTTTAATTAATAATTAATTTTTTTACTAGCACAAAATTAAGACACTTAGAAGGAGATGACAGAATCCATATTCTCTACAGTGTATTATCCAAAATGTAGTATATAATAATAAATTATATGATATACAAAGAAATAGGAAAATGTGATCCATAGACACAAAAGAAAGCAATCAATAGAAACCAGTCCTTTGAAAGGCTTATTGTTGACTTTAGCAAACAAAGATGTTAAACAAACTATTGTAAATAAATTCTGCAAAGATGTTAAACAAACTATTGTAAATAAATTCTAAGAACTCAAGAAAAATAAAGGCAAAGAATTAAAGGAAAATATGGTAATAATAAGTAAACTAAAAGGGGTCCTTAGCAGAAAAATGAAAATTTAAAATAATAAAAGAATCAAATGGAAATTCTAGAGCTGAAAAGTAATGAAATGAAAATCACTGAAAGGGCTTATCAACAGAGGGGAGAAGGACTCAGTAAATCTGATGATAGGTCAATAGATATTATCCAATCTGAAGAATAGTAAGAAGACTGAAGAAAACTGAAGAGAGCAATAGTGACCTGTTGCATGATAGAAAAATGGTCTTAACATGTATGTAACCTGAGCCCTAGAAGCAGAAGAGATAGTGAATGTAACAAAGAAGTATTTGAGGAAATAATGGTCAATTTTTTCCCAGTTTTGATGCAAAACATTGATTTATGTACACATACACTCAACAAGCCCCAAATAGGATAAATGCAAAGAAAATATCTAAGAATATCATACTCAAACTACTAAAAAAGAAAATATAAAGAGAAACTCTTGAAAAATAGAAAAAAGAGACCCATTACATACATGAAGCAAACAACGAACTGATAGCTAACAATGATATAAATTATAACTGATTTCTTATGAGAAATAATGGAAACCAGAAGATAACAGAACATTTTTAAAGTGCAAAAAGAAAAATAAAACAGAAAACACTGTCAACGCAGAATTCTGATCCAGTGAAAATATCCTTCAAAAATAAGAATGAAATATAGACATGTTGAAATAAATTAAATCTGATAGAATTCAGTACCAGCAGGACTTCACAAAAAAATGAAAAAACAGAGATGTTCTTCAGAATAAAGGAAAACAATGCAAGGTGGAAACTCATATCTATTGGAAGGTATAAAGAACACTGGAAATGGTAGATAAAGAGGTAAAATAAACTACTACTTTTTTTTTTCTGGTCATAACTTTCTTAAAAGACATCTGACTCTAAGGCAAAATTAATAACATTGTAAGGTGGTATTTATAACATGTGTTGAAGAAAACAATGTGAAAATAACAGTACAAAAATGGATATGTGGGTAAATGAAATTAAACTATTATAAGTTTTTACATTTATCAAGAAGGAAATGGGGGCTTCCCTGGTGGCGCAGTGGTTGAGAATCTGCCTGCCAATGCAGGGCACACGGGTTCGAGCCCTGGTCTGGGAGGATCCCGCATGCCACGGAGCAACTGGGCCCGTGAGCCACAATTGCTGAGCCTGCGCGTCTGGAGCCTGTGCTCCCCAACAAGAGAGGCCGCGACGGTGAAAGGCCCGCGCACTGCGATGAAGAGTGGTCCCCACTTGCCGCAACTGGAGAGGGCCCTCGCGCAGAAATGAAGACCTAACACAGCCATAAATAAAAAATAAATAAATAATTAAAAAAAAAAAAAAACAACAACAAGAGAAGGTCGGAAGTTGGAAGTCATCTTAATTAAAAAAAAAAAAAAAAAAAGAAGGAAATGGAAGGTGGAAAGTATCAGATGTGAAATGAAAAGTGGGAAGTAGAAATTCATGCAATATTAACTTTACATAGATTTTCATAAGTTAGGTTGCATGCTGTTAGGCCTAGAGCAACAATAACAGCAACAACAACAACAACAAGTTAATTAATTAATTAACTTAAAAAATGAATAGAAATAGATGAAATAAAATTTAATGCTAAAAAAAAATTGAATTAGTCTCAAAGAAGGAGGAAAGGAATACAGAGAAATAAAAAGGCAAAAGAAATAAATGGAGAAGAAATATCAAAAGGAAAAAGGCAACCTACTGAATGGGAGAATATATTTACAAATCATATATCCAATAAGGGGTTAATATCCAAAATAGATAAAGAACACATACAACTCAAAATCAAAAACAAAAAAACCCAATTAAATGGGCATAGGATATGAACAGAGAATTTTCCAAAGAAGACACAGAGATGGCCAACAGGTACGTGAAGAGATGCTCAACATCACTAGTAACCAGGGAAATGCAAATCAAAACCACAATGAGATATCACCTCACACCTCATAGAATAACTATTCTCTAAAACACAAGAAAGAACAAATGCTGGAGAGGATGTGGAGAAAAGGGAACTCTCATACACTACTAGTGACACTATAAATTGGTGCAGCCACTGTTTTATGAAGAACAGTATGGAGATTCCTCAAAAAATTAAGAATAAAACTATCATATGACCCAGCTACCCCACTTTTGGGTATTTATCTGAAGCACACAAAAACACTAATTCAAAAAAAAAATACATGCACCCCTATGTTCATTGCAGCATTATTTACAATAGCCAAGATATGGAAACAAACTAAGTGTTCACTGATGGATGAATGGATAAAGAAGATGTGGTATATTATATATACACATATATAATATATATATATGTATAATATATAGACAGACACACACATAATGGAATGTTACTTAGTCATAAAAAAAGAATGAAATCTTGCTATTTGCAACAACATGGATGGACCTTGAAGGTATCAGGCTAAGTGAAATAAGTCAGACAGAGAAAAACAAATACTTTATGATGTCACTTATATATGGAACCTAAAAAAGCAAAACAAATGAGCAAACAAAATAAAAGAAAAACAAACTCACAGATACAGAGAACTTAGTGGTTACTAGAGGGGAAGTGGGTTGAGGGTGGTAAAATGGGTGAAGTGTGTCAATTGTATAATGATGGATGGTAACTAGAGTTATGGTGGTGATAACTGTAGTGTATACAGACATTGAATTATGATGCCGTGCACATGAAACGTATTTTTTTAAAAAATAGCAAAATGGTAGCCATAAACCCAATCACATTAAGAACTATTACATTAAATGTAAATTGATTAAACAATTCAATTAACAGACAGAGATGCCAGTCTGGATAAAGAGGAAGACCCAACAGAATAGTGGCTCCATATGAAGGACTTTATATAAAAAGACATAGAAAAAAACAGGTGTATAGACTGAAATTTAAAAGATGACGGGGGAAAGCATATTGTAAAAATACTAAGCTTAAGAAAACTGTAATGGCTATATTAATAAGAGTAAAAGAATATTACAAGAGATAAAGAAGGATATTTGATGATGATTTAAAAAAGACAATTTATAAGGAAGACAGAATCCTAAAATTATATGGATCTAGTAAAAGAATGTCCAAGTCAGTAGAACAAAAATAGAAAAAACTAAAGGCAGAAGTAAACAAATCACAAATCACTGGAAATTTTTAAACATCCTAAGAGCAATGGATAGAAAAAAAATTTTTTTAATTAAATCACTAAGTATATAGATTGTCCAAACAACACTATCTATAAACCTGTCCTAATTTACATTTATAGGACACTACATCCAATATCTCCAGAATATAGAGTGCTTATGGAACATTCACCAAGACAGTCCACCCACAGACAATAAAATCAGTCTTAAAACATTTCAAAAGGTTTAAGTCATAGAGTATGTTCTGTGATTATTAAAATGAGATACCTAAAGAAAACAATGAGATATGTAGAAAACCACCTCAATTATTCAAAAGATAATTAATACACTTCTAAATAACCCTAAAATCACAGCAGTAATCACAAGGGAAATTAAATAAAATTTCAAATTGAGGGATAATGGAAACACAACATATCAACTAAAGCAGTATTTAGAAGGCAATTTATAGTTTTAAAAGTCTCTATTAGAAAAGACAGATTTAAAATGACTTAATATTTCACATTAAGAAGGTAGAAAAACAAGCAAATTGAAATCAAATTAGGTCCCATTTGTTTATTTTTATTTCCATTACTCTAGGAGATGGATCCAAGGAAAAAAAAAAAATGGCTGTGATTTATGTCAAAAAGCGTTCTACCTATGTTTTCCTCTACGAGTTTTATACCACACAGGCTTAAATTTAGGTCTTTAATCTATTTTGAGTTTATTTTTGTATATGGTGTTAGAGAATTGTTCCAATTTCATTCTTTTACATGTAGCTGTCCACTTTTCAGAACACCACTTTTTGAAGAGACTGTCTTTTCTGCATTGTATATTCTTGCCTCCTTTGTCATAGATTAATTGACCAAAGGTGCATGGGTTTATTTCTGGGCTTTCTCTCCTGTTCCATTGATCTATATTTGTTTCTGTGCCAGTACCATACTGTTCTGATTACTGTTGCTTTGTAGTATAGTCTGAAGTCAGGGAGCCTGATTCCTCCAGCACCGTTCTTCTTTCTCAAGATTGCTTTGCCTATTTGGGGTCTTTTCTGTTTCCACACAAATTTAAAAAAATTTTGTTCTGCTTCTGTGGAAAATCGCCATTGGTAATTTGATACAAATTTCATTGAATCTGTAGGTTGCCTTGGATAGTACAGTCATTTTCACAATATCGATTTTTCCAATCCAAGAACATAGTATATCTTTCCATCTTTTTGTGTCATCTTTAACTTCTTTCATCAGCATCTTATAATTTTCAGAGTACAGTCTTTTGCCTCCTTAGGTAGGTTTATTCCTAGGTATTTTATTCTTTTTAATGCGATGGATATTTGCATCTATGTTCATCAGTGATGTTGCCTGTAATTTTCTTTTTTGTGATATCTTTGTCTGCTTTTGGTATCAGGGTGATGGTGGCCTCATAGAATGAATTCAGAAGTGTTTCTTCCTCTGCAATTTTTTGCAATAGTTTCAGAAGGATAGGTGTTAACTCTTCTCTAAATGTTTGGTAAAATTCACCTGTGAAGCTATCTGGTCCTGGACTTTTTTTTTATTGGGAGTTATTAAATTACTGATTCAATTTCAGTACTGGTAATTGGTCTGTTCACATTTTCTGTTTCTTCCTGGTTCAGTCCTGGGAGATGGCACCTGTCTAAGAATTTGTCCATTTCTTCTAGGTTGTCCATTTTATTGGCATAGAGTTGCTGGTAGTAGTCCCTTATGATCCTTTTTCTTTTTGTGGTGTCGGTTGTAACTTCTCCTTTTTCATTTCTCACTTTATTGATTTGGGTCCTCTCCCTTATTTTATTGATGAGTCTGGCTAAAAGTTTATCAATTTTGTTTATCTTTTCAAAGAACCAGCTTTTAGCTTCATTGACATTTTCTATTATTTTTTTTAAGACTCTATTTCATCTATTCCTGCTCTGATCTTTATGATTTCTTTCCTTCTACTAACTTTGGGTTTTGTTACTCTTCTTTCTCTAATTGCTTTAAGCATAATGTTACGTTGCCCAAGACAAGGATGCCAACTCTTGCCACTTCTATTCAACACAGTTTTGGAAGTCCTAGCCACAACAATCAGAGAAGAAAAAGAAATAAAAGGAATACAAATTGGAAAAGAAGTAAAACTTTCACTGTTTGCAGATGACATGAGGCTATACACAGAAAATCCTAAAGTCGCCACCAGAAAACTACTAGAGCTAGAGCTAATCAATGAATTTGGAAAAGTTGCTGGACACAAAATTAAAATACACAAATCTGTTGCATTTCTATACACTAACAATGAAATATCAGAAAGAAAAATTAAGGAAATAATTGCATTTATCATCACACCAAAAAGAATAAAATACCTAGAAATAAACCTACATAAGGAGGCAAAAGACCTGTGCTCTGAAACCTATAAGATGTGGATGAAAGAAGACCCCACACCCACAAACAGATGGAAAGATATACCATGTTCTTGGATTAGAAGAAACAATATTGTGAAAATGACTATACTATCCAAGGCAAGCTACAGACTCAATTGAATTCCCATCAAATTACCAACCGCATTTTTCACAGAACTAGAACAACAAATTTTAAAATTTGTATGAAAACACAAAAGACCCAAAATATCCAAAGCAATCTTGAGAAAGAAGAATGGGGGGCTTCCCTGGTGGCACAGTGGTTGAGAATCTGCCTGCCAATGCAGGGGACACGGGTTCGAGCCCTGGTCTGGGAAGATCCCACATGCCGCGGAGCAACTAGGCCCGTGAGCCACAACTACTGAGCCTGAGCGTCTGGAGCCTCTGCTCCGCAACAAGAGAGGCCGCGATAGTGAGAGGCCCGCGCACCGCGATGAAGAGTGGCCCCCACTCGCCGCAACTGGAGAAAGCCCTCACACAGAAACGAAGACCCAACACAGCCAAAAATAAACATAATAAATAAATAATAAATAAAAATAAAAAAAAAAAAAAAAAAAGAATGGGGTTGGTGGAATCAGGCTCCCTGACTTCAGATTATATTTCAAAGCTACAGCAATCAAAACAGTATGGTACTGGCATAAAAACAGAAATATAGATCAATGGAACAGGATAGAAAGCCCAGAAGTAAACCCATGCACCTATGGTCTGTTAACCTATGACAAAGGAGGCAAAAATATACAACGGAGAAAAGAGAATCTCTTCAAAAAGTGGTGTTGGGAAAACTGGACAGCTACATGTAAAAGAATGAAATTAGAGCATTCTCTAACACCATATACAAAAATAAAGTCAAAATGGATTAAAGACCTAAATGTAAAACCGGATTGTATAAAAATGTTTTAGAGGAAAACATAGGCAGAACACTCTGACATAAATCACAGCAAGATCTTTTTCCATCCGCCTCCTAGGGTAATGAAAATAAAATAAACAAATGGGACCTAATTAAACTTCAAAGCTTTTGCACAGCAAAGGAAAACACAAACAAAATGAAAAGACAACCCTCTGAATCGGAGAATATATTTGAAAATGAAGCAACCAACAAGGGATTAATCTCCAAAATACACAAACAGCTCATGCAGCTCATGCAGCTCATGCAGCTCAATATCAAAAAAACAAACAACCCAAGTAAAAAATGGGTGGAAGATCTAAATAGACATTTCTCCAAAGAAGACATACAGTTAAAAAGCACATGAAAAGATGCTCAACATCACTAATTATTAGAGAAATGCAAATCCAAACTACAATGAGATATCACCTCACACCAGGCAGAATGGCCATCATAAAGAAATCTACAAACAACAAATGCTGGAGAGGGTGTGGAGAAAAGGGAACCCTCTTGCACTGTTGGTGGGAATGTAAATTGGTGCAGCCACTATGGAGAACAGTATGGAGGTTCCCTAAAAAACTAAAAAGAGAGCTACCATATGATCCAGCAATCCCACTCCTGGGCATCTATCCAAAGAAAACCATAATTCGAAAAGATACATTCAACCCAATGTTCATTGCAGCACTATTTACAATAGCCAGGACCTGGAAGCAACCTAAATGTACATTAACAGAGGAAGATGTGGTACATATATACAATGGAATATAACTGGGCCATAAAAAAGAACAAAATAATGCCATTTGCAGCAACGTGGATGGACCCAGAGATTGTCATACTGAGTGAAGTAAGTCAGACAGAGAAAGACAAGTATATGATATCGTTTATATGTGGAATGTTTTTAAAAGGTACAAATGAACTAATCTACAAAACAGAAATAGAGTTACAGATGTAGATAAACTTATGGTTACCAGGAGGTAAGCAGGGGAGGGATAAATTGGAAGATTGGTATTGACATATATACACTACTATGTATAAAATAGATAACTAATGAGAACCTACTGTATAGCACAGGGAACTCTACTCAATACTCTGTAATGGCCTATATGGGAAAAGAATCTGAAAAATAGTGAATATATGTATAACTGATTCACTTTGCTGTACACCTGAAACTAATACAACATTGTAAATCAACTATACTCTAATAAAAATTAAAAATATATATAAACGTATAAACAAAAACAAAAAAACAATTTTATTCTATAGATCAGCAATTAACATTTGGAATTTAAAATCTGAAAAACAATATCATCAAAATATGAAATATTTGGGGCCATTCCTTTTAATTGAACTATAGATTCAACACAATCCCAAATATAATCCTAATAGGCTCCTTTGGCAGACATTGACAAGTCTATTCTAAAATTTATATAGAACACAGAGACTTAGAATAGAAATAAACAGTTTTGAAAAAGAACAAAGTTGAATGACTTATTGGACTTAGTTGACAAAGCTACAGTAATCAGGGAGTGGTTTTAGCATGAAGGTAAGCATACAGATCAAAAAAATAGTGTCCAATAACAGACCTACACATATAAATCAATTTATTTCAACGAAGGTGCCAACATAATTTAATAAAATTAAGATACTATTAGGAAAATTATATTCATCATTTTCCAAGCAGCAGCAGCTGGAGATGGGAGGTAGAAGAACCCCTCTTACAGACTGACAGATTCTGCCATAAGGACTAAAATAACTGCCAAGAGGTCACAGATAATTGGGCAAGACTGAGATTAGTTTTGCAATTGCCAGCCTTCCTGCACTTGATTCAATTCACTGGGTCACTCTTTCCCTATATCTGATTTAAAGTAGCATATTAAAGTTTTTCCAACTGACTTGTAGATAACTAGCAGCCAAACTGCAGTTATATTTTTTAAAATACATATATGGGATGAGCAACATAAAAAGAGGGAGAAATTCTTTTTTTTTAATCAAATGGATTTAGGTTTCACTAATCTACTTCCTTGTTTGATAATTGAACTTCCTGGAAGAAAAAAAAATAATGTATCCATTCATTAGATCTAACCTGCCTCAGTTATGAGTGAAGGCCCCTTAACAGAAAATTGATTTCTGTTTTATATGATAAATAAGTCCATCTATATATAGAACATATACTTTTGTCAAATACATTATCTCTAATCTAAGTTATTTTTAATTGCACAAGCTCATTTTGGTAAAATCATTTCTTAATGAGATTTAGCTTGATCTGAGTAAGAAAAAAAATAACTGTATAAATGCCTCATTTGTTCCTACTCATTTGAATAACAGCCAAAGTAATACTGTCTCAAAGAGATGTTTTTTCCAAATGTGATTTATGCAGTAATAAGTTATTGATGTTAACATTTCCAGTCATTATTACTACAAAGCTAAATATCACCAAAGTCCATTCATTTCTATTTGACACATAGGATATGGGCAAGGTTGGGAGGCCCTACATTGACCATATTACATTTCCCTTTATCTCCTCATCAAGTCCATGCAGTTTAATTTTTGTTGCATCAGACTTTGATAGTGTGTCAATTTTTTAAATGCTCTTCTTCCCAAATTACTAAAATACAAAAATAGTAACAAAGAAGGAAAGTTATATTATTACTGACTGCTTTTTAAATACAAAGGCTGTTATTGCTGGCAGATGGATTTTTGTTCTGAAGAGCTTCATCTTCCTCTTCTTTCTCCTGCCAACACAAAATTAAGCTTTGGCAATTAAATATTTCAGTGAATTTGAATTGTGAAAAAAGCCAATTTGGACCTTAGACCATTTAGCATTTACTGCCCATGAGAGATAAAGGTAGATGCTTTAGTCTGAACTATGTTAACTGTCTACAAAGCAATTTCAAGAGACAATTCTAAATCCTCCAATGTAATTCGTGCCCTCTGGATCAGGTAGGAATTCCCTGCTGTATTTATTTATACTATTTCACCAAATATGTAAGCAAAAGCCTTGAACATTTTCATTTTTATTCTCCCCTTTAACCAATTTTATAGGGATCAAATTGAATTTAGTATTCACTGTTCCCATTATTTTACTTTTGTTTTTTTTAGAAATGGGCAGACTATCATGGAGTAGGGAGAAAAAGAAGTACAATGCATAGGAATATATGGAATCCATTGTATATAAAATTTTTTGCATACTGTTGAAATTGAGACATTTTTGAATTGTGTCTCCTGGCTTGCTCTGCCGTTACCATCATCACATAAGGGAGATGAGTCATCATTAATGTAACTAACTATTCAAGCACTAAGGGTGGCAGTAAAGACCTTCAAAGAAAAGGACTCAACTACTGGAGTCACTAAACTCCAAGATTCAAATAACACAAATATGCATTGGCAGAGTAATGTGTACATCACACAGTAGTTTGTACCTTTCTACTGGATTACACCAGCCATTACTTCATATGAATTTCCTAACTAGAGGGAACACATTGTAAGAGAATGCTAGTGGAAATCACATATGTATTTCAGAAAAAAATTCTACCCCAGAGCTTGCTTTTTAAAACGACAAACTAGGACTTCCCTGGTGGTGCAGTGGTTAAGAATCTGCCTGCCAGTGCAGAGGACACGGGTTCAAGCCCTGGTCCAGGAAGATCCCACATGCTGCAGAGCAACCAAGCCCGTGCGCCACGACTACTGAGCCTACGCTCTAGAGCCCATGAGCCACAACTACTGAAGCCCACGCGCCTAGAGACTGTGCTCCACAACAAAAGAAGACACCGCAATGAGAAGCCCACGCACCACAACGAAGAGTAGCCCCCGCTCGCCGCAACTAGAGAAAGCCTGCGTGCAGCAACAATGACCCTATGCATCCAAAAATAAATAAATTTATTAAAAAAATAAAATGACAAACTACCAGAATCTGAAATCTGTCCTTGCCATGATGATAGAAACCACCACGCTGAGATGCTGAAGGGTTCTTCCGTACCGGTGAGCCAATCCCTTCAGTTGCCAGTCTTTATAAATGTCTTCTTCTCTCCTCTAATGTCTCTGATTCTGCCATCTAGTAAAACTGGAATTGTGCCTGGTTGTGACTGCAGTGGGCTTGCTGGGCATTTGAGAAAGCCTCCCAATTTGAGAGTTCCCTATTACCACCTGGAATAGAACATTACTAATTATAGGTTGCTTATTATAAAATATATTTTTTCTCCCAGAATTTAATTATCAAAATCGCTTAATCAGCAACCAATATATGATTGTAGTTTTATCCTTTATAGCACAATTGAGAGCTCTGGGAATCCATGGATCCTGATGCTTCAAAAGGTTTTGTAAATAGCACCACCTAGGGACTAGGCCACATGCATCATGTCACGTCCGGAGAATTCCTTCAGGGCTGCTCTTTGTTGTACCCAGTATTGGGGTACATTGCTTAATCAATCCTGTGTTACAACGTGGAATTGCTGCTTTTGGCGTTGGGGTCGGGGAGGGCAGCAAGGATCACCTTCTTATAGGTTAAGAATGAGAAAGTAGCCTTGTCAGAGCAGGAATACACAGCTATTTGGTACCAGGAGTTAGAATTTGGATATCAGCTGTTTACAGGGACTGTCTGAGAAAGCTGGCTGCCCAACTCCTGGAAGCCTCATGGCCTGTAGGATGCTGTCAAGAGTCCATGGGAAGCTGAGTTTAGATGCAGTCCCTTCCACCAGGAGAGGGGAAATAGGCTCTGGTGTCCCTGCTGCCTTATTGTCCAGGTAACCCACACTGAGTCCACAGGGACCCCTTTCAGAAAGCTCTGCTCACGGAATGCACCACATTCTGGTCAGAAGAATAGTCCTAATAAAAGCATTTTATTATGTGGTTTGCGGAAATAAGGCAACAAAGCTCATGTTAATTTCATTTCAAGAGTTGGTTCCAAGACTTACTCATGACTAAACCTTCAATGATAAAAGCAACATTCTGGTAATCCCCAAAACAGACAGGTCCTCAACTACAAATGTTTTACCATCAAAATAATACTGACTTACTACTATCTGCAATATTTACAAAACACAGCAGAAAAATCCATTAGAAGATAATTCTGTCCCCGAAAATACATCCCATTAAATTCTTTAAGAAACGTTGACTACTTTAGAGCAACATGTACTCATTTGAGTTACCCTTTTGATTCAAGGACCAGAATATTACCTACTAGCAAACTCTTTGCCAGCACCACAGTTGTGACTTAGTCATTTTTTGTTTCATTGTAATTTTCTACTTCTATACTAGTATATGAGTGTCTTTTCACCATTGACAGCTTGAGCTAAGATGAATTATTTTAGATATGCAGGAATTCTATGTGGGTATATTGCATACCATTTACTGACATCAGGCAGACTGGAAGATTACTGGTGTCAATGATTTTATGTTTCTCAACACTCATGCATAAGTTCTATTTTATACACATCCATAAGGGAATTTTAAGTCCTACAGGTATTTCCTTTTCCGTGAAAATAATCAATCTAGTAAGGAAATAATTACCACCTAGTCAATTTCTTTTATAAATTTGAAATTGAATTGATAATGTTTTCCAAAGTAAGCATGTATGTCTCATGTCACAAAAAAAGGCAAATCATGTCTTTCAAATGGACACATCCGATTTTGAAACAGTATGTGCAAAATCTTTCAGAGAGGTAATACAGAAAAAGAGTGTCATCATATTAGAGTTTATGATGGACAGACAGCCACATTACAAACTATAAATGCATTATAAATGCATTCTATGTTTGAACGCTTCTGCTCTTAAACCTGCATGTTTCTGTGTCAATACACTGCAGCACAAGGCAGTGCTACATTGATGCAACTGTCTGTTAATGTTCTCAGATTTACTGAGGCATCCTATTACTGGAGTGATTAGATTTCATGTACATGATGCCATGGTGTCAGCAATGTTGATGTTGGCTCAGAAGCCATTCAAATTAGCATTGCTCATAGCATTTTTTATATAGTAAGATGTTACTCATAATGGCAATACTGAAGAAAATACTTCTTCCATAGATGACATACAACACCCCCAACTGTCAGAGAAATGATTAAGCAGAATATAAAGGCAGCATTTGGAAAACAAAGGGATGAAGCATTAGGAATTATGCATGAAACATTAGGAATTATGCAATCATTTACAAAAGTTTGTTCCAAAATTCTTGTATCTTTATTGCAATTTTAGGCTGTGTTTACATTACAAAGACATAACTCCTGTGTATGTGTTGTTTTTTTAACATCTTTATTAGAGTATAATTACTTTACAACGTTGTGTTAGTTTCTGCTGTATAACAAAGTCAATCAGCTATATGTATATATATATCCCCATATCCCCTCCCTCTTGCATCTCCCTTCCACCCTCTTGCCTTTTGGGAAGTCTGAGGTCTTCTGCCAGCGTTCAGCAGGTGTTTCTGTAGGAGTTGTTCCACATGCAGATGTATTTTTGATGTATTTGTGGGGAGGAAGGTGATCTCCATGTCTTACTCCTCCGCCATCTTTACGGTGCCCCCGTGTTCTTTTATAGAGGATTCTTTCAGACATTTACATTAGGAATTCAGTTTTGAAATAAAAGTCATTCCCAAATTAGGCCGATGTTGTTTATTAAAATGAAATTCGTGCCCAAACCCCCAAATGGCTCTGGTGGTAATTAACCAAAATCAAGTACTGGAATATTGCAAGTTTTTAAAACCAAGCTGACAATTTTTAAAAGGAGACAGTCACCTGCTATAGATCAAATTTTAATGCATTTACTTAGTCTGCCATCATTTCAAGAGCTTTGTCACAAATCCTGTTTTCCTAGTAAAGGAGAACAGTATCACATTAAAAGAAATCTCTTTAGCATGATATTTCTTTGCTGAAACATGTACTCAGTTGAGCTTATTTACATTAGCTCTTCACTTCCAAATGCTCATTGCATTTTATAATATAATCTAATTTTAGTAATCACAGTGTCTCTGTAACACCGGTAAGTGGAAATGAGCATTCCCATTTTCCAGCTGAGTAATTGGGAAAAAAAAAGGTAACCGTTTTCTAGGGTCACTCAAATGAGAACGAGCCTAAATACCTAAACAGAATTCATGGCCAAAACACCTGCAATTCCTAGAACACATCACGTGAGTCCTTTGAGTTTTTCTTTCAGGAACTGTGTGTGAACAAAATCCCACCATTACATAGCACTTAAAGTTTACAGAAAACTTCAACATATATCATTACACATAATCCTCACAACTGTGTGAAGGTGGGTATTTTTATACCATTTTGCTCATGAGAAAAAAATGGAAGCTTGAAAGAGATAAATTGACTTCTCTAGGGTCAAAGATATGACAATTGGCAGAGCTGGGCTAGGAGGTCAATTGGATTTCAAAAACAGCATTCTTTCCTCTTCCCCATGACTACAGTTGCCTTGTCCTGAGTCTTTGCTGTCTCTGCCTGTAAAAGCATATTTTACACTTCAAGATCTATCTCAATACCACCTACCACACAAAGCTCCTAATGTTCCAACGTTCCCACAAGAAATCTGTATAAATATCTTACATACAATAATAAGATGTGGCTTATCTCTTTTTCTAGAATGAAGCAGTAAAATGAAAGAACGGTGAGCCTTGCATATAGCACTTGTTCAAAGGACATAGATTGAACAAATGGATGAATTAATGAATGGAATCATTAACCAAGGGAAAGAATGATTTTTTAATGTTTATATATCAACAGTCATAATAGTTGATAGGATGTTTAGAATATTATCTGGCCTTCCTTCCAGGAAAAAGAATATCTGTGGATCTACTCTGTCCTGTGGACAGGAGAAGGCAGGCATGCTCACCTGTGGCAAGGAGCAAGGTGGGAACTGAGTCCCAGTGCCAGGTGAGGGTGGCCCAGGATACCTGGCAAGCTCTGAACATTCAAATCTAAGGGAGCAGGCAGGGGTAAATCTTGGATCCTACAAAACTGTAGATACTCCTACCATATCAGAAGCTTGGCAACCAAGTATTTTTATGAACCAAGAGATGTTCCTCCTGTCTTCGCAACTTATCCACACAGGGTCCCAGAGCATCTTATACATCTAAATTGTCCTTAGTGTTCGCAGTCTCAGTCAGGCAGAAGTTAGGACAGAAGAGGCCTTGCATGCTTGTGATCTCACTAGACCCTAAGGTCTTTGACAGCCAGGACTGTGTCTTGAACACCACTATGTTGCCAGTACAAAGCAAAGTGCCTTTAGGGATACTCAACACCTTTAAAAATAAATAAATAAATAACCAAAGCCCAGATTACCGTAGAGGGGGAGGGGTCCCCTGAGGTAAACCAACTTGTTCTCCTCCCAAAATGCTTTGTGGGATGAGATTAGCTTAATAATTTTCCCATGGCAGCCCCTGGCGCTTCATCTTGAAGACAGTGAAGCCTTGTTTGTCAGCACACATACAGTGATCTCTCAGATGCAGACGTACATTAACTGAACTCAAAAAACTGATAAATAAAACCAGAGTGACAAGTGATTTATTTTAGTATAAAATCTACTTGATTCAGTTTCTCAATTCTAGCTGGCACACTATTTCCCTAAAGACAAAACATATGAGAAGTCCAATTATAATCAAAAGGTTCCTGAACGAGAATACAATTGAAAACTTGTATATTCATATAAAGCCACCATCTCCTATAAGGAAAGTCTGGACAGAAGGAATAGTCAAAATCATTGGCCAAAGATCTTTTTCCACTTACCAGACTGTGCCAACATGGATCTAGTCTCCATTTACCTTCCTAACTCTCCTTTTTCTTTGTCCTGGAGACTGTTAGTGCCCTCTTTCCATAGATTCATTGTTTTTAATTGGTATTTATATACTTCAATGAGTTACTATCAAGTCTTGCAGACCTAGGAGCTAGTTTGCCTCTTTGGCAGTTTTGTGCGTTTCTCAGCTCAATTGACATTAAAATTTTACTCTTAGAGCAGGGAGGGCAATTAGATTTTCCTCACTTCAAAGTTCCTAAGGGAAGCCCCACTGTATCATGATGTCATAACAACAATTAGATAAAAGAACAACTAATAAGATAAAAAAATGTTTCCCAGCAGGTAGAAAGTCAAACTCACACAATGTCAAGAGAAGCCTAATCGCTCCTGAGCCTTGCCTGAGTCGGTGGTGCTCTCCTGACATCACAGATGAAGCTAGTTGACTCACCCTACAGGCAAATCCAGTCCACCCAGGTCTGTGATCATAGGCAAAGGAGATCTAAGTTCCTGTCCCACATTCTGGGTTTCTGCACCCCTTGCTGTTCAGCTCTCTTTGAACCCTTTCTAGAGTATGACAACTGGGCATCTCACATTGCTAGACACTGTGTCCCCATGTGCTCTAATATCAGATGTTCGGTGACAAGGGACACAAGCAGCCTGACATGACCCTATAGGGAGGGACCTGGGGGGAAAATACTTTGACTTCACTTTCTTCCCTACTTCTCTCCAACTTCCCTCTATTCTCCTCCTGTCAGTCTCTTAGGGTAAAGATCAAGGTGGAGAAGGATCCAAGGGGCAAATAGAGCCTATCTGAAACGGTAGATAAAAACACAAATAAGCAGTGGGACTTTGATCAAGTTCCTTCTCTAAACATCAGTTTCCTTACTTTTAGAAGGAAAATAACAAACCTACAGAATTACTGTAATAAATAAATGAGCTAGTTCACGGAAGAGTGTTTAGCAAAGCACCTGGTATATAGTAAGAGCTTTAACTATGCCTGTGATCACTGCTGCTGGTGTTATTATTATTGCAACCACTACCCCAATCCACTCCTCTGCCCCTTTCCCTTTGAACAATCCTGCCAGTTACGCTCCATCTTCCTGAGGCTGGATTCTTGTTCATAAATCCTGGTTCCAGATTCCCCATAGTTGGGGTCCACTAACAATGATCACATCCTTAACTTCCCTGATAAGAACAGCTTTACTGAATTACCCACTGATGAACTGTGCTACATCTGCTGAGTATTACAATCTTTTTTATTATAAGGTTAAGTAGGAGGAGTCCCTAGGTTTGGGACTTACCAACCCCATGTCTTTGTCTTAACTGGCTATAGTTGATATAATCATAGCCCAAGATTTAACAAGGACAAGAGTTTTATTTTTAAATCCTTGGTGTTATTCAGAACCATTACCTTATCATTTAAGAGTGACATTTAGAGAATGAAAGGATGCACCGTTAGGAATTATGGGTCTGTATACAAATGAATACAAATGCAAACACAAAATGCCTTGGTCACTCCCTGTTTCCTTCCTGAGTCTATGGTTTATGGGTGAAAGCTTCACTGGCTACAGAAACCATTCTGGAAGGATCATTACCAACTGCATGAAAGTTTGACAGTCAAAACATATTAGGTGATTGTTGGCCATAACTTATTGAAAATATGAGCATAAGTGGAGCAAAGCTGAGACCTGAGGATTGTTCTGAGACTGTATACCAACAATATATTTGAATCCAGTAATTCACTGTTGCCAGCTTAAGATGGCTCTATGAAGCACTTTAAACACTGTTGTTGGCTAGAGTGGTCATTTGATGGGAGAGAGGTTTTTGTTTTATTTTCCAACAGGTGTATTTGTTTTCTTTCCTTGAGATTCCACTTTTGCTTTTCTACCCTCAAAGCCATACTCTGCTCAGCTTGGGGTGTTAGTGATATGGAAAATGATTTTATCTTCACTCTAGGACTGCACCCTCCAAACGAAGCAGAAAGGCTGGCTTTGTTTTCTCAAGGACCAGGAATTTAATAGAAAGCTGAGCTGCCTGTCATAGGGATGAGAAAAGGGTGAACCTGAGAGAAGAAGACATCTACCACTTAAGCTGGGCGCCTGAAAGTGCCTAAATGAACATAATTTATACCCCAGGATTTCTCAGCTTGATTTAATTTCTTGTGCTTTAAAAGGCTGGCTTAATGTGATATATTTTCCATGGAAGGTAAAATTACAGAATGGTAATTGGGAGCACATAAATAACAATGTCTATAATAAAGGGTAATCAGAGTATGTGAAATCCTCCAATGCTACTGATTCCTGGCCTAAGGCCTTGCATGTATCTTTGCAAAGTTTCAATGTGGCCCGTGAAATAAACCAAAAAGAAAGAGTAATTATGAATTGTATTGATGCTGTGATTCACAGTAAGATCACAAACTTTGAAAAAAGTAAAATGGCATTATAATTTAAAGTTTCTTTAGTGTGTATAAACAACATGGAGGAATATATGTATTTAAGCATTTTTAATCTGGAGAAAAATAGCTATTTCAGCAATTTGTCAGTAACTCAAATGAATTCTGTGGCCCTTCTTTGATTAAGGGTTTTAAGTGGTGAAGGAATCACTCGAAACTAATAGGATTCTCCTGTAAGCATGCAGAAGTGTTGCTCACAGTGTTCTAAAACACAGAATCTAGAGGAAAAATGTTTTCTGTCCCTCATAGTGCAGCAGCTAGACACTAATCAGCTGTGTGATCTTGGACCATTCACTTAGCCTATTCTTCAACTGCAAAATAGGAGGTTTGGGTAAGACCATCTTATATCCCCTTATAATTATTAAGTTATAAAATTCTAGGGTACTTATACCTGACTTCCTGTAGAGTGGCAGGACAGCCAAATTAGTTTTTTTTTTTTTTGAAGCTATTCTCAATCTCATGCAAACGAAGTTCTAAATTTAACAATTATAGGCTGTATTTTTGGTGAACAATTTGGTTGACAATTTCTTTATTAATTACCTAAGTTTTTTCAAAAGCTAAAAAAGAGCTCAAGTGTCTTCTCCATAACCAAAGATGCTCAATTCCAATGCATATATGTCACCATGCTTTGGACCATGTCACCCCAACATCTTTGTTATAGTTGAAGGACCCCTAAACCAAAGGCACTCAACCTTACAATGACTTACACAGCCTGTGATGCGTCCTAGAGTTAAACATCTATTCATTGTAGGTACTCCATACTGAACCATAATTATCTGTCCTGATTAGATCCCTTCTCCTGAGAAACTTGAATAAAAATAAGAGAGACACAGAAGGAAAGACACATGGAGAGTTTGCAATAAACAGGAGCCATGAGACAGAAGGAACCGTCAGTAAATGGAAGAAGGTACCCTGATGCCAATTGATAGCAGTAACAGAAGTAGAGAAAGAATTACAGAAAGTATAAAACTGGGATGGGCATAATTCATTACTAGAATTATTGTTGGACCACTAGAGTAGCTTGAATTCTTACTGAGTTCCAGTTCTCCATGAGGCCTGATGATGTATCTTCTGAGACTGTTCAACACTTTCTTGACTCCTCTATGTGAATCCAGACCAAAAACTCATATTATGAAAAGAAAACTTCATATCTTTCTGCTCCTTGCAACCTGAAAGAGCCTAACACAAGTAAGTTTCAATAAGTGAAATAAGTCAGAGAAAGGCAAATACTGTATGGTATCACTTATAAGTGTAATCTAAAAAAATACAGCAAACTAGTGAACACAACTCAAAATAAGCAGACTCACAGATATAGAGAACAAACTAGTAGTTACCAGAGGGGAGAGGGAAGGGGGGAGGGGCAGTAAGAGGGGGTAGGCTATTAAGAGGTACAAACTATTAGGTATAAAATAAGCTACAAGGATATATTGTACAACACAGGGGATTTAGCCAATATTTTATACCACCTATGGAGTATAACCTTTAAAAACTGACTCACTATATTGTACACCTGTAACTTATATAATATTGTACATCAACTATACTTCAATAAAATATATATATAATGCAAATAAATAAATAAATAAAATCAACCTGTTGTATCTGGTCCAAAATGGGCTTATTCCTGAATATGCAAAAGCCTGGTGTAGCTCAGCAACAGTAGGCAGAAGGGAGTGATGGTAAAGCCCACATCAGTCCATATTTCAGGTTATAGAAAGCATTGTAGTAAAAGTATAAGAGGTCAAGTAATCTAAAACTGAAAACTAAAAGTTTATATGACTATCTATAAATTGCATTTATCCAAGCTATTCTTGTTCAGCATTTTCAGGGATATTCACGATTGAGGTTTAATGAGATTATTTTGTAAATGGAGTTTGGCTAATGTTATTATTGCTTTCATGAAAGCCTGGTATCAGCAGTATGGTTTATCATTCCCTACCAGAGAATGTTGGAAGAACTGTATAAATTAAACCACAGAATGCTTACTCTGTATGCTAGCTGTTGAAGTATTTATCAGCATTCTAATTAGAGTCCTGTTTATGAGGCTGAAAGAGCTCAGGGCCAATTTCTCATGTAGCTCCTGTTGGTGGGCATAGTTTCCAGAAAAGCATGGCTACATCTGGCGTGTACCTTGTAGCGCAGGATTGATATTTTATTCATTTTATAGCTAGCAGCAATTTTGCAGGCAATATCTTTCTGAAACAGTGGATTCAGTACAAATAGCAATGTAGCTATGATATGGTTGCTCTGTTTTATCAAGTGGAAAACTTTAAAAGGAAAACCTGTATGATTTGAATATCCCTGTAAACTGTGTTTAATGCACCTTTAAATGAAAGGAGAGGAGTTGGTCACAGAAACAAAAGCACTCAGTACATCTCTCTCCCCAATCTGATGCAAAGCAAGACTCATGTGATATCAGGAGAATGAAAGTCATCATCATAGGGCCATTTCAGGAACCACGGAACCCAGAACAACATTTTGACAAATGGGAAAAAAAAGGCAATGCCTTCTCCACTCTGATTTAGTTTGTCAGTCAGGCAGTCTGCCAACAACAAACTTATTTGTTTTGCCCAGCATAATTGCTAATTTGAGGATAAGTGTATTTTCTTTTTCCTTCAGTCCATCTATTCTTATATTTAAGCTGGGATTTAAAACAGGGGTGATTAAGATCATACATTCCTCACAATAAAAGATGACTAGTTTTTATTGTCCATAAGGCGAGATGCAACTGTAGCTGATGACCAATTTCATTCATGTATTTAGAAAGATGAATGGCTCTGGCTGGATTTTAAAATCCTTAAAGGGACAATGCTATTTATCCAGATAATTACTCTATGAAAGGTACAACGGAAACTTATAACAGTATCTTGCCCACAGCTATCAATACTGTGGTCCCCAAATGACCCTTCCCATTACATCTTCTGCAGAGTTCACAGTGATTTACATGAAGGATGAAAGAAGATTTGAGAAGCCTGAAGCGATCCTCTCAATGTTGCCTAATTGGTAGATGCGGTAAACACTGATAATCCTGCACGTTGGTGGTGTTGAAGGCCAATAAAGTATTTTCTAACTGCATCTTTCAATCTTCTCACAAACGTCTCACACAAAAACGCAGTTTGGGGCTAAACAGAACCACAAAATATTGGGGTAGAGACAGGATGCACAAAATGAGGAGGATGGCCATTGATAAAATGCTGTGTTGTTCTGTGATGAATTTTCACCTTACTCTGAATACCAAACTGACCAGGTCAGGCTAATACAAGTCATCATCAAATGGCAAAAAAAATTCAGAGTTACAGAGGTGCTTTTTGTTGTTGCTATATGATGGTGAGGATGGTCATAGGTCTTAGTAAAACACTTCAGAACAAAGACTCAGTCCACAGTTGAACTTTGGTTTTGGGAGAAACTTTGTTCTCCCTCCATCTTTCATCCATGACCTTCACCCACCATTTTTATCCTAGCGAATTTCAGTTAAAATAAATATCAAAAGAATGTACAGCCTAAGAGGAGTACATGGAAAAAGAGAAGGAAGCATCAAAGCCAATCTCTCTATCCGCTGGGGGTTTGGGGGATTTTTTTTAAATTCAGCTGCTGCTCTATCTTTTGTTACTCTATTCCTTTACCACAACTTAGTATTAGCAAATACATCTATAGAGAAAAAGACAATACTTTTTCTCCTGATTTAGCACCTTCCTTGTGAAAGATGTTCCACAAGGCATTGTGGAGGGTTGAGGGAAAATAGCAACCCAGTCCTTGCCCTCCAGACTTCTCAGATTACGTTGTAAATGGCAAACTAAGATAAAAGGGTGAACATGAATACAGTCTAGAAAATGGAGAACAGGTTAGGGAGAGGTTGATTCCCACCTGGGAGATCCAAGAAAGCTAAATTAAAAAAACAACAACAACAAATTTTAAGTAGAGCCTCAGAGGACAGGAATTTAAGTAGTCAAAAGAGTAACAGACCATTCAATACAGAGAGAAAGCATGCAAACATTTTTTAACCAATATTTATCCAATTAAAGAATTAACTAGTATGTATATAATGGAATGTAAATTGGTGCAGCCACTATGGAAAACAGCATGGAGGTTCCTTAAAAAATTTTAAATGTAATTACCATATGATCCAGCTATTCCACTTCTGGGTATTTATTGAAAGAAAATGAAAACACTAACTCAAAAAGATATATGCACCCCCATGTTCACCGAAGCATTATTTACAATAGCCAAGATATGGAAACAACCTAAGTATTCACCAATGAATATAATGTTATATCTCAATTATACCTCAATAAATGTAAATCTTTAAAAATAATTAACTTAATAAAAGTTAACTATTCACATAAGGCAATGTTAGAACAAATTTAGAGGAGGACATCTTCTGAAGTGCTGGAGAGCAGAGTATTAGTAGCATTTTAGGGGAAATGTCTGAAGACAAGGTTATAAAGAGAGACAATGACCCACTTTGGTAGATTGTTGTCCATCACGCCTACGGGTGATAGAAAGTATTTGAGGAAGGGAGTGATCTAAAAAGAAATGCTTTAAAATGTACCTACAGCAGCACTGTTAAGAATGGATTAGAATGTGTAGTGAATTATACCAGTTAATAAATTACTATAGTTCTGGTAAGTTTCAGTAAAATATTAAAAATAACCAATAATTCTTTAGTGTGTTAGAATTTACAAAGTTCTTTCACTCTCGCATACATTCTCGTTTGAATACAGGCTGATACAGGGCAGAAAGGTCGGACTAAAAATAAAGCACAGATACGAGACAGAGGTTGAACTGAAGGATCTGACTACTGCCTGAATATGGACAATGGGAAAACTATCAAAGGACTTCGGTCTGAGTTGAGAGCTATTCACCACCATCACCACCAACAATGTATTGAGGACATCCTAAGTCTTCGATACTGTGCTAAAAATTTATATTAGATGATCTCATTTAATTCTCACAGCTATATGTGGCCACCCCATTTCATAGATGAGAAAGCTGAGGTTTAGGGAATATTAAGAAGTTTGTCCATCACATAGCTGGCAAGTGGCAGAGCCAAGACTTGTCTGAATCCAAAGCTGTCAACCACTTTAGCTTGTAGTAACTTTCATAATACTGGTCAGTGACAGGCATAGAAGCAAACTGTTTATATCCGCATAACCTATGTAAGATATGCAGATCTTATAAAGAACTTAATTTGACTTTTTTTAGGTTATTCATTATTTGATTCAAGAATAAACAGTACTTTCTTTTAAAAATGAGCTCGGAGGCTTGTCAGAATCGATTATAATGGCAACAGATCCCACTTAAAGAAACTGGCAATCTCTTGCCACACTAGATTTTAATTAAAAGGGTGTACAGGGGGCTTCCCTGGTGGCGCAGTGGTTGGGAGTCTGCCTGCCGATGCAGGGAACACGGGTTCGAGCCCTGGTCTGGGAGGACCCCACATGCCGCGGAGCGGCTAGGCCCGTGAGCCACAGCTACTGAGCCTGCGCGTCTGGAGCCTGTGCTCCGTAACAGGAGAGGCCACGATAGTGAGAGGCCCGCGCACCGCGATGAAGAGTGGCCCCCGCTTGCCGCAACTAGAGAAAGCCCTCGCACAGAAACGAAGACCCAACACAGCCATAAATAAATAAATAAATAAATAAATAAATAAAAATAAATTAAAAAAAAAAAAAAAGACTTTCTTAAAAAAAAAAAAAAAGGGTGTACGAAAAGTGGGAAGCTTTCTGCCAAAATGCTGTAGCATCATAATAGAGTCACCTTCACTTCTGGACGTTGTTACATGGAAAATCCTCAAGTGTCAAGGAAAGAAAACCATTTTCCTTTAACCACCTATTCACATATGACAGTATCTGTATTCCCAAAGTTATTATATGCAGTCACAAAGTAATTTCCAACATGCTCGACTTTCAGCACTCCTGTATAAACTATTGTGGGGGTTTCTTCTGGAGCCTAACCTAAATCTTTCTGGCCAGTGGGACAACTCAGAAGGTTACTGCTTTAATCCACTAAGTGGCCCTTGATGGCATGAAGCAATTAATGACTTGTCCAGAAGTACCCGGTGATAGCATCAAAAATAAGAATGAAACTTTCTATTGTTACATCTTTTACAATGTGATTTTTATATAAGTGTACATGTGTACACTTCAGATGGATTCTCTATGATTTTATTCTATGCTGTGCTTGAAATCACAGGCCAGTAAGTAAGGATTTATTCTTCTCTATGTATTTCCTTTAATTACACAATTACATTCTCTAGAGAGAGGCTGTATTTGAAATGACCCAGGCAAAGGAAGGTTTAAAGGTGGAGAGTCATATTATTATGAGCGTTTACAGTTCCTAGTTAAAATGACAAATCCACTCAGTTACATATATTAAAGAAATGATGAGCACCTTTTTTCACAAAGTAAATATTATCATGTTTCTCATCTTGTCTTTCCTTTGTATGGCGTGTTACTTATTTTATACATAAATTTATCCTGGAGTAAGAGAGGAAATAAACAACAGTATGCGTTAAAACGCTTTCTTTCCACAGAAAGAAAGCACTAGCAGCAGGGAAAAGCCTGTTTAAAGAGTATTGTCATTTTGGTTGAGCAGGAAATGAATCTGCCACAAAGGGTTGGAACCCACTCTGATAGAATTGAAGGTAATTAAAATCTAATGGTAGAATCTAACCATTTAAATTGCAATATTAAATTGATCAAATAAGATTGAAATCAGAATACTTGACAACCTTAAAATGGGACTATAAGAGATTCACTGTGTGCATGTGAAATGTTTGCTTACTCCGGATTGAAATGAACATAGCATGGATGAAATGAAATAGTTTCTAAATTTATATGACTTTTCAATAGTAGAAAAAGATGGTTGTGAGGATTTGCATCTCACAATATATAATGACGACAACTGGCATAAAATTAAAAGCTTTCAGTTACAAACAAAAGATGATTAGGTATTTGCTGTTTATGAGATCTTATTATTCTAGCATGTATATTTTATTCCATAAAGTCTGAAGATGGGAGTTTTAAAATATCAAATTACATTTATTGCTGGCTTAACCTAAGTCTTCATGGTTAGGCTTAACAGTTGCTCTCTCCAAGCACAGACAACTTAAAGTTGCAATGCATATGGTTCCACATGTAATTATACTATTTTTATTAAAATGTTAATATATTAAAGTAGTTTGATGCATGAAGCAGAAAAAATGCCAGTTGAATTTCTTACAGGAAATTAATAAAGCACAGTACGGAATCTAATAGAAGTTTAGAGAGATTATGATTTGCCAAAGTGAATGTCAGTCTCCCAGCTTCTTGTTCAACATTCTTTCTAACATAAAACCAATTCTTACTGCTTTGCATATTACCTGAGACCCTGGGTACAACTTACTTTGTTATCGACCACCAGATGTTCAGTGTTGTTGAGGATATTATGCACTGCAGCTGCACCTGTCAGATTCCATCTTGTTCCAGATGACCAGGAAGAGGGTTTTCAGGCCTCACTGGCCATATAAAATCTAGGTCTCTGAAGAAGGCTGTGAATTAAAATACACTGAGAGAATAAGTACTAACAATAAAAGACAGATATGGGTTAAATCAACTTTTATTTTCTATTTCAAAAGCCTTCTTTTAAATTGAAATTGTTTTCTAATTAAGGATGCTTTTCTTGGTTGTATTACATTTATATGTACAGCACCCCCCACTCCCACCCCCACACACTTACATGCATTTTTAAGAACTTTAGTTTCCTGAGAATTTTGTAACTCAAGGAAATGAATGCTTCACTCATAGTAAAAGGCTCAACCACCACATAGCATAATCACATGACCTGAAGGGAAATCATTGTACCAAAGGAAAAAAAGTTCCAACAGAAAGAAGAAAACCTAGGTCTCTGTGCATTAGGTTTACTGAAATTACAGACAAGCAAATGTTCATGAAAGACAATGTATTTATGTATTTTTCCCAGAGAAATAATGTTGAAATTGAGAGCTGTGTTCTTGGAAAGAGACTTGGCATAAAAGCAAGGCTAGCTTAGGCCAATGATATCATTAAAAAAAAGCATAAAATTCTACCATATATTTAATACTAAAATTCTGCTGAGAGTCCAATAAAATGAGCATAAATATCCTATACACACTGATTATACAAGAGGGCACTCTACTCTATAAAGGCTACATGCTGCACATAAATAAAATTGTGCTATAATACAAATTAAAACTACTTAAAATTAATATGCTAGTTATAATAAAGATTAAACATTTAATTAACAATATTTTTGCTTGCCTTCTTAGAAATTTTATGATTTGAATGGACTGGGTCACTTAAATTGCTGTCTAGGGAAGTTTGAAATGACTTTTTCTCCTCAAAAGATTCCCTGTCTTGACGCACATGATCCCGGCTGTAAGGTTCTGAGACTGCTCAGCAGACTATAGCGTAAGAGAAGTAAGCACGGTTAAGAATCCACATGCACTGGCTCCCCCGGAGGAGGTCAACCATCTAAAATTAAAAATCAAACCTGGGTCAGACTTAGACGTGATCTGGGCTGGTGTAAAATTCCATGGGGGAGAAGAGACCCCAAAGAGGAATCTTCCAATACTGGTGACACCTTTGGTCAGGAGCACTGCAGCTCACAATTCTAGTTTATAGCAGGACAGGACCTGGTAGCAACTGATAGGAGTAGAGGCAGAGAAAAGCGCTGTGCAGGCTGTCAGGAAAGTGACGAACAAGTCAGGGATTAGAACTGAAGTCCAGTCATGAGAGGTGACAAATAACAGGAAAGAGTGCAGCCTGATGGACACACAGATGTCCAGGGAGTTCCCAGAGGTCCAGAGGCAATGAGTCTGAGAAGTAGCAAGACAAACTTTAAGACCCTATCATCACAACCCTGATGGAGAAGGGGCCCCTATTACTGCCAGGTTCCTTGGCTCCAAAATGGATCTGTAGTAACCTGCAGTTCAGCAGCCTGAACCTCTAATATCATTCAGTGCTCAAAAATCGAGTTCTTGTTTTCAGAGTGTAATCTTGGTGGTAGATAAACATTCTTTCCAACAAATAAATTTGGTAATATACAACACATTTACAGTAGTGTCTAGAGCTTTAAGTTTTTGAAAAAGAGGAAAACCTTCTGAACTTGGTCCTTCTACTTATTTATTTCATACTTGTTAAATAGTTTGTTCTTCTCACTCATCTCATCCTACTAAGAGCATGAAGGCTGCTAAAGAAAATACAAATAAGAAGCTGGGGGATGTGTTTGGAAAGGAGGAGCAGTAGTTGTACTCCTCTACCTTGACTCTATGCTATTTGGGAAGGTGTTTATGGTTTGATTATATGTGTAAGGTCTTGAGGCTTCTCAGCGCAGTTTTTGGAATCTCATTTACTATCTCATTTTATTTACAACACTCTAACATGGATACAGAAAGAATTATTATTATCCCTGTTTTACAGATTAGGAAACTAACTTGGAGTAGAAGTGGTAAATGAAATCTGTCTTCAAAAACCTGAGGCAGAGATCTACCCATGCTCAAGTCCTTTCACAGAGTAGATCTTCAAAAATATTTGCTGAATGAATGGGTGAGTAGATGATTTTTTTCCACTAAAGTACTATTTTTAGGGCACAAGTAGGATAAGGAAGAAAAGTGAAGTTACAACAGGGCTGAGGAATGAGGTTAACAGTAATAGCTAACATTAATGGCATGCTTACTCTCTGTCAGTCATTTGAGAAGCACCTTATACTCATTTATTCCTTAGAACAACTTGTGAAGGTAAGTAGTAGTATTTTTCACATTGAACACATGAGGAAAACACAAAGTATATTTCAGAGCTGGGATTCAAACCCAGGTATGCTGACCCACAGTCCATGCTCTTAACCTCCCACCACACTATGTAGAAACAAAATTAAGTCAGAAATCACAATAACGGCCAAGAACAGGTGCAACAGTGAGGAAATCAGGATAAGTGGAAGCTCTAATATCTACCAAGTGCCAGGCCTTTCCACAGATTATCCCTAGTCCTCAAATTAACCCCAAAAGTTGGTATGAGAATCTTCACTTCATAGATAAGGAAGCTGAAGTTCAAAGAAGCTAAATGACTTCCTCAAGGTCATACACCTAACAAGTGACAACTGATTCAAATCAAGTCTTTTTGATTCCAAAGCACAGGGTTTTTCTATATAGAATATTTCTAGAGACCAAATCTACACAATCTAGACCACAGAAATCTTCCATGTCCTGGAGCATTCTCTGTCCTTAAGGAATATAGTACAGAGGAATTCAGGGATGTTCATGTCTTTGACCAAAGAACCATCTTTCTCGATCTGGAATGTTCATCCCTTCACTAAGCATATAAAATACTAAACATAGATAATAAACAAGGAGAAATGAGGGAGAAAGTACACCACTGCCCAGCCAGGTCAGCTGAATCAGCCCTGGTGATCATAAATGATGGATAAGTGTAACCATTTGGGTCAAAATGCTATACATAACAGAGGATTTCATAATAGAGGTGTATTTCCAGCTCTAGACACTAGGTAGTATGGCTCCTTCTTTCTGTTTGAGGATATACAGATACTTCCATATATCTATGGTGATCTCTTTTCAGCTTTCTGGAATTGCCTTCAGTCTTATTCCAGAGCAGTGGTTCTCAAACTTTAGCATGCAGCAGAATCAACTGGAGGGCTTGCTAAACAGAAAAAAGGGGACTCCACCCCCACAGTTTCTGATTGAGTAGATCTGGACTGGGTTCTGAGAAACTGCATTTCTAACAAGTTACTGGGTAAGACTGATGGTGAGGGTCAGGGGATCATACATCCAGGACTAGGGTCCTAGAGTTATTGTAAGTTTCCAATTTATTTCTCTTTACTCCAAACCAACTCCAGCCATAATATATCAGCTCGCAGGAATGAGCAACCTGTTTTACAAGCAATGTGCTCAAATTCCTTGACTTCAAGGCCCCCAGGAAGCTCTAGGTACTGATTTGCAGAGCTTCTGCATTTCACAGTCAGTTCCACATTTTCCCAGAGCATAGAAAGCACAAATAAAGATGATATCTAAGATAAAAGTTAAAAACAATAATGCCTATACCTTTGCAATTTATGCACAGGTCCTCAAAACTCAATTTCGTCCTACGTGGTTTAGATTCCCTGGGCTAGCCCTGCATAATCAATATAATCTAGAAAGCGTCACCTAATCAATACTGTAGAACTTGTTCATTTTTCTGCCAATATCAGATAGAAATAAGGTTTTGCTCATGTTTTGCAAATGAGTTTTTTAAAAAATTATTTTCATAACTTCACTGTGAGCCTTAGACTTTTCTAGTTGTCAGAGCTCAGCTAGGGAAAGCTATAACTGACTGTTTCATCTGACAGTTCCTTTGGAACAATTATTTAATGTGAGCATTATTTAAATGTGAGAGGAGAATGCATATATCTTGGTGTGGTTTTAAAATTTACCCTCAACATCTTATCTTCCATTTACATTTAAAACAGCACATTATTCTTTGCTTCTTGGCTTCCATTTAGAGTTAGCACAGAGTTCAGATATTGGGAGAAGTCATTTAAACTGAAGAGCGAAACATGATAACACATTTTTCTTTCTTCAGATGGGATTAAGAGAATAACCTCTCTTTTTTTTCTTTTTTGGACACCCAAAATAACAGCCCTTATGTCTGGCTGGTGAAGCCACACTCGCCCAATGTCTTACCGTCGTCCAGAAGCTTGTCGTCCTTGAACAGCCGCTCGCTGCTCGTCCAGCGACCGCCCGAGGATGTCCTCGACAATGCGCTTCAGCTCCAACACGGTGCTTGACTCCTTGGCGTCCGTAAACATGTCGTTCTCGTGAGGAACCCGTCCCTCACAGCTACTACTTCTTCCTCTAGACGCTCCAGAACAGCCGCGCTCCACCCCCTTCCCAGCAACCCGGGCGCTGGTCCCAGCATGCCCCGCGCCAGGGCGGCCCCACCCCGCGCCCGCAGGGCTCCGTGATTCTCTTAATCCTATTTAAAGAAAGAGAAGTGTTGGTCTTAAGCTGAGGCAAAATGTGATCCCTTTGAACTCTATAGTTGACAATTTAGGAAAAACCACACAGTCCTCAAGGCATTATTTCAAACCCTCTGGGTATGTACAAAGTTACTTACACTGGTTGCCATTTTGAGGAAAGATCCCTTTTTGAGGAAAAAATTTAACTCAAAAGAGTTCATTGGGGCTTCCCTGGTGGCGCAGTGGTTGAGAATATGCCTGCTAATGCAGGGGACACGGGTTCGAGCCCTGGTCTGGGAAGATCCCACATGCCGCGGAGCAACTGAGCCCGTGAGCCACAGCTACTGAGCCTGCGCGTCTGGAGCCTGTGCTCCGCAACAAGAGAGGCCGCGATAGTGAGAGGCCCGCGCACCGCGATGAAGAGTGGCCCCCGCTTGCCGCAACTAGAGAAAGCCCTCGCACAGAAACGAAGACCCAACACAGCCAAAACTAAATAAAATAAATAAATTTAAAAAAAAAAAAGTTCATGAATTAGCGCAGGAAAGCTGCTACAACCTTTCTCCTCAAACCTGGAGGAATTCGGACCTTATAGCTGTATTTCCAATGGAGTCCTGACCACCCTTTCCAAGGGATACTGAGTAGGGCATGGAGGGAATACCAAGAGTCTCCAAAGCAATTATCACTGTTCTGATGAGGTGATGGGGTGAGGCGAAAATGCACAGGAAATGGTTATTTGTTTACTTCAAAATATGAGTAGTGTTCAACTAAAGGGGCTGATCTGGAGAATTTCTGTATCTGTTTCATATGCCAGGCAGTGACATTATACTTATTCTGGAGATTGCCTTTATGTACAAATAGCATTCATTACATGCAGCTTTTGTCAACTCTAAAGGGCAAAGGAAAAACAGATTATTAGTAAAATAAAAAAAAAATAACACTGGTATGTATTTTTTTTCCTCAGGGTGAGAGGGAAAATGCCTAGATGTTGTTTTCAAACATTCCAGCCATCAACTCCAGAGAGCATGGACGAACATAATTTTCCCTGATGACAATAATGAAGATGATAATGCTTTTCAGCATTTCCCAGAGCGTAAACTCGGTTTGAGTGTGAGCCTGGCTGTGTGACCATAACGAATGCTAGTGATATGGGAAAAACAAATGCACAAATGAAAAACAGTGAGTCAGATAGCTCATTCGTTGCTGTCAATAGAATCCAGAGTTCCCCAAATCTGCTTAGTGTCTGCCATTGCATAATCTTAAGTGCATTGCAGACCATTTGCATGTTGAATAAAATGTTAGAATTGCTTTGGAATAAATAAAGCAGTTGCATTTCCACTGTCTCTCAGAAAGGTTTGGATTTTTGTTTTCTTCCTACATGCTTATTAGATTAAGTGCAAAGAATTTTTTTTTTCAGTAGATGAAATAAAGTTGAGAATTGATGCAATTATGTCAATAATATAGACAAAACACTTTCCTCAACTTCCAAATTACCAGACCACTAAAATTACTTTCTCATTTTAATTATCTGGATACTTTCTCAAAACAAAAAAAAAAGGAAAAGAAAAAAGAAAAGAAAACATTCTAGAGAGTAGTAGTATAAGAAGATTAATATCAAAACCAATTATTCTTCCTAACTGACCATAGTTAACTTTTCTATCAGTTTCCTTCGTGTCTTTTTTCTGTGTGAGCTCATATTATATATACAGTTCTGTATTCTGCTTTTTTCTTTTCATGTTATAGCATAAGCATTTTCCATTTGGGTAAAGGCTTTTTATAACTGACTTTAGTGTCTACATATCATTATAGCACAGCAAAGGACCATAATACATCTAAGAATTCTGTATTTGGAAACATTTAAGTGGCATCTAATATTTTTTATTAAAAATAATAGTGATAAACATCCTTGTACATAAATCAATGTATCTCATGTTTCAAAGCTGTGAGTAAATGATGACATGACTTGAGTAACATAGGTTTAAGTCAGATCCTCTGATGATAGCTGGGCATATGGACACCCACAGTACATTTCTGAGACACCTGTGCTGGTAGTGTGATGATGTGACTAAGTTCTGGCAAGTTAAAAATGAGAGAAAGTCTCCTGTGGCAGCTTCCAGGAAATTTCCTTAAACTATTGACGATGTGTGTATGTCCTTTGCCTCTGTTTTTGGACCTTTCTCCATTTTGGACCACAAGACAAGGGCTACAGACCAGGAATGGTGAAGTGTGAAATAAGAGAAATTCTCATTATGGATCCATTGACAAACTGGAAAGAAAGCATTAAAGTTTTGATAAATCTTTTAATGAGATAGTGAATCACCTGTGTTCCATATTGCATTTTTGAGAGTGAGGGTGATGCAAAAACTAATTGTGATTTATCTTTATAGAATTTAAGAGAAATAACTGTGTTCAATTCTCTCTCAGTGGGCATTCTGCCATCTCATTTTATGAACAACAAAATATATGTTAGCAAAACAATAGCCTTTAAAATAAAATCAGTTCCAATCCCCAAGTGGTAAATAATTTCTAAAGTTAGAAAACTACACGCAAAGGGAGAAATGGCTTCAGGACCTGTATAACTTTGAGTCAGGGGTGTGTGAAATTGTCAAACCCAAACTCTCCCGGGATCTTCCAGTGTTAGTTGATTAGCCAAAGAAGCAGGATTATTCAGTAATAGATTGTGCTTTGGGCATTGCTAATACAGCAATGCTCCTGATGAAAACTAACCTCAACATTTGATCCAAGTTCCCTTTGACTAAACCTCCATATAATGATGTCACTTCTCTTTTCAACTTGGAAAATGAAAGGGAAAATTGAGATAATTATGTTGGCAATTTAAGTAAAACAAAAAATATACAGATACTTGAGGCAAAAGAGAATTAGAGGTTTGAACTATGCAGATAACAATCTGAGTTCTCAATTTCACTTCGCCAAGAATACAAAGCATTTTTTAAATGTAGTTTATTGAACAGAGATTTCCAAATATTGTGTCTAGTACCCAAACCAATTCTCTCCTTGCTATCTCAGCAAAAAGTGGTATTAATCAAGGCAATTTTAGTTCTCCTGTATTATTCAAATTAGTAAAGATCAGGCAAGATATTCTCACAAACATGAAAGTATAACTTATATTTATCCAGTTCCCACTTCCTTTGAGTCTCTGGAGGAGACGAGTCACCATCATGAGAAACATGGGTAACAGCTACCAGAGATTTGTTTTTGTCTTCTATCAGTGAACTCATGCCCTCTGAGAAGCTGCCTCACCTCCCAGGGTTCAACACTTGCCTTGTTTCATTTGCCCCCTATTATCTCTGCTTTGCTGTTTTATGCTTTTCACTGCTTCTGGCCTGTTGTCACTGCTGAGGACATCACTCACTCCACTCCTTGGCCACCCGCCCCCTCAATACCAACCCTGCAGGATGTAGGTCCAGTCAGTACTTTGATGCCAGGCCTCCTTCTGCCCTGTTTCTCATGATAAGGAGAGATAATTCAGCATAATTTCCAAGCACATCACTGCCCACCCACTCATAGCCCTGTCTTTTCTCTGTTTGATCCATATTTTTAGCTAATATAAAAGAGGACTCTCTGCTCACAAGCCCTTACCTCCAGACATTAAATATTTCAAAGTAATTTCAAGAGGAGATTATCAAATTTTGTAATATTTTTATTTATTCATTCCCTTAATGTGGCTGGGTTCATTAGGACGTTTTATATTTTAGTAGTGTGACACATAATAATGGTGTGTTTGCAAGTTTACCAGCTGTGATGGTTCATTTTGTGTCAACTTGACTGGGCCACGGGTTGCCCAGACATTTGGTCAAACATTATTCTGGGTGTGTCTGTAGGATGTTTCTGGATGAGACCTAACATTTGAATACATGAGTAAAGCAGATTGCCCTCTCTAATGTGAGTGGACCCTATTTATTCAGTTGAAAATCAGAATAGAACAAAAAGTCTAACTCTCCCATGACTACGAGAAATTCCTCCTGCCTGACTGCCTTTCCAACTGGGACACTGGTTTAGTCCTTCCTTTGGACTAGAACTGAAATAAGAGCTCTTCTGGGGCTTGCGCCTGCTGGCTCTCAGTCTGGTAACACATCACCAGCTCTCCTGTGTCTCCAGCTTGCCCACTGCAGATCTTGGGACTTGTCAGCCTCCATAATAATGAAAGCTAATTCCTTAAAATAAATCTCTTTATATGTATACATCCTATTAGTTCTTTTTCTCTGGGGAACCCTAAGACACCAGCCAATCCTGGTACTTATTTTGTTTACTACCCAAGTATATACTTTCCTAAATTACAAATTTGGATTGTTTTATATTAAATGTCTCCCTGCTTGTAAATAATTGAGGAACTTCATTTTCAAAAGCAATTGATCTATGGTCAGCTTGCTGTTTTCCTTATAAATATAAAATGAAAGCAAATGTGTGCTAGCCTAATAGTCTCTATCATCTTGACAGAAGGCTCTCCATCCTGTTACAGTTCTCTCCTGCCAAGTGCTCTGAGAATCCTTCAAACTACATCTTGTGTGTGTTCACAAACAAATGTCTCCCATATACTTCTTCTCCTGCTCTTTTCTCACTTCTAGAAGTTCACTGCCTTACATTTTCCACAGCTGACAACGCCCCTTCGTGGACCATCATGTCTGTCATGCTCCCAAAGCTAAGTGCCAATACTTGAGGACCCAGACTAGTACTCAGTTCTGGAAGATTGGATTCTCCCTGAGTGAGGAAAAGGATTTCTCCTCAAGTCTTTGTCATATTCCAAAACAAGGGGTGGCAGCCAGGTCCTGACGGAACTGTCATGAGAGGCTATGCAACTCTGGGCAGAAGCTGAGCTCCTGTCTTTCCAGTTTTTACTTTCCCCTCAAAGTTTTAAAATCGTAGGCTCAGTTTTAGTCAGAGCTCAGACACAAGGTAAAGTACTTCTTTACCCTCAGCTGATCTCATGAACATGCTCCCAACACAGGGCTGCGGAAGTTCAGCGTGGAGAGGGCAGTCTTCATCTGACCTAGAGCTACTGCCCTTCCCTGTTGCATTAGGCAGCTTATTTTAAGTTTAACCTTTCTTAACGTTTGTGAAAGTAGGAACAGAATGGTGAGAGTAGGATGGAGATATATCTTAAAAACAAAAAAAATAAAAAACAAACAAAAAAATCACTGTTTTAAAGATATCACTTAATTATTTTATTGAACAATCATCTTTTACATGTCATCAGACCTTACCCCTGAAGTGCAAAAAACAGTTTGAGGTATTAAAACTGAAGGAACATTTGCACATATTTTGTAAGGTTTTCATACTATAGTAACTGGAATATTCAGTATAACTAAATACTACATATAACTGCAGGTTTACAAGAACAACGCTATTTAAAGCAAACCTGGTTTGTCTCATTATAGCTTTGGACATCCCACTTATGTTATAAAGGTGGCAAAAAATAATATGAGATTTAAGTTGCTTGCAAACTGATATGTGCATTATTCAGTTTTAGAAAATGGTGTATAGAATTTAACGGGTTAATAGCTGAAACAGTAACTATCCCCAAAGCACAAAAATCAAACTGACAAACCAGTTTCAATGATATAATGTCCTATTCACAGGATTTAATCCTTGGATCAATGGCAATTCACTTAAAGTATCTGAAATAGATTTACCAGAATATTTCAATACTATCCCTGTACATGGAGGGTCACATAAGTAGCATGGTCCATATTTTTTTCTGTAAGATTTCCCCCTTTAAATCAGTAAATAAATTGCTAACACTGATAAAGTTCAGAATGGTCACTTCAAAGTTGTTTTGAAGTAACATGAGGAAGAGGAGATTGGCTTTTTAAGTATTTGTTAGACTCTGTTATATTGAAGAAATTATCAGGAGACTTTTCAGATCCCATTTCCCTCTGACTGTGTCTATACCTTGAAAGAGAAAGTTGAAGCAATTATATAGCTAATTAGAGTAATATAAATACTTTCTTCTGAACTATTCAGGCAAATTAGAGAAAAGGTATTTTTTTGATTTGATGATTGATTTAATTATTAACATCAGAGCATAGACACTTCATTTGAAACAAATCTAAGCTTGCATAGTGATTTGCATGTAGTGTAGTAAAATTAAGTCCTGAATAATAGGTCACAAATGTTGAATAACAATTAGTCTCTACAGCAATTTCTACAGTTATAAACAGTACTTCTAGTAGCTGCACATGCTAGGTTCTGGTGTTTGTCATTGAATTGTTTTATTTGTTCCATTGTGTAGATAGATTGAACAAAGGGAAGCTTGATTTTTTGGTAAGAATATAGGCTTAAAACTTGGCTTTTTAAAATTTTTTGCAAAACTGATAAAAAATAAAATGCTTCTTGCAGTTTACTATTAGAGGAAAATACTGTTTCTTCCATGGCATTCATGACGCCTTAAAGGAGACACCTGCAAAAGTAGGCCTCCTCCAGACTATATGTTTTGTCTACATCAGAAATTTGTAAGGAAAGCGACATTTTTTTCATGGAGACTCCAGCAAAATTCTGCAAAAACAGTTAACCTGTTTCCTCTTTGTTCTAGGGAAAAAAACGGAACTTAGGTTTTTAAAAAACCCCATAGGAATGCTATGCTTGTGTGTGGGGACAATGTCCTCTCCCACAACTACTGTTTGTTTTCTCACGTATTGGTTCCTGAATTAAGAATAATCTTTGCAGTCTGGAAGCACAGCTGCAACAGCAGCTGAATGGTTTACTTGGGGGCAGAGGGAACACGAGTTGATGTTCTCACTTGAACCAGGAGAAAACTGATCACAGATTCTTCTGTCAAATGAATAACGACCTAGTGTCAGTATCCTTTAGAGGTTAACGACTATTTTTAGTGTTTGCTACACAAATGGATGCTCCCTCCAGGTTAGGATACAATACCCAAGAGTTGTATTTTTTTTTTCAAATGAATGTTTTCAGACACGGAAATCAGCCAAAAACATAGGAGGTCATAGAATGAGAAATTAAATCTCAGGTGTCCAAATTGGCTGGTCCAATTAAAACCTATCCCCAAGCTGCAATTATCTGGAACAAAACAAAAAGCAACTTTCATTTCAGGACCACATATGCAAATCTAAGTGCCATCACAATGGCTTTTAATGCTTAGGGGATAAAATGCAACAAATTTATTTTTTTTCCTATGGTCACCTTTTATCTATAAAACCAATAACCAAAAGAAAATTGAAAGGAAATGAAATAATGACAGATCCTATAGGATCTAAGTCCTGAATGTTGTTTGCTTATTCTCAGTATACCCATGGGTGCCATACAAACAGGGCTGACCACAAACGTAAGTGACAAGAGCAATATTATCAAAATTCTCTCACTATTGTCATGCTAACAAGCTACACTGAAATCTATCAAACCTACAAATATCAAATGCTGGCTGGCATTCAATTCAGATAGAACACTGACTGCAGTCACACACTGCAGAGTCAGTGAAGCCTTCTCCCGAGAGCAGGAGCCTGTGACAGTCAGTCAAAGACTGGGTTTCGTATGCCATTCAATACCAGACTGGTGGGTGCCTTCCTGTGTAGAAGGGCCAGTGAGCACAGGAGGAGGGAAAAGCTCACGACTCCCAGAATGACCGTTCCTGATATCAGTGCACTGGTGATGGCGTTCAGCTGGAAATGAGGTTCGTTTGGAGAGCCTGCAAGTAATAAACACGCACAGTGGGAAGGTCCAGCATCAGATTTAACTCACCTTATCCCAATTTAAACCTGCAAAGTATCTGTCATCAGTATCTTGTAGAATAACAGCATGAGACAATTATGCTACAATTTATTTGACTATAATTCAATTCAATACCCAAAGGATTGTATGGTTTAGAGGCCTGGTATCCCCCCGGCAGCCAAAAACAGTCACCTATAAAATGCTCTAAAAATTGACCAACAGGTTGCATATGAGTTCAGAAATCCTCAGTGAACTGTTATTTAAAATATAACAAGCTTGTTAAACCAGAGCTCATTATTTTTAGTTGATTACAGTTTTGTAACTAATCACCAAAAAATACTTACCATTTAAAAAAATTATACTTTAATTTTCAATATATGTTAATTATCTTACCAAGCTGTGAATTGTTGGTTGGAGTCTCATCTGGGGGGAAGAAAAGAAAAAGAAAAGCAATATTGTGTCTCCAAATATTTATCTATGTCTGTTATAGTTCTATAATTATTTTTTACCTATATGTCCCCTCACCTTCACCCACAAGCTCCCTGGGAAAGGCAATAACAAAAGTCCCGCTAAACCGTCTGCTTTCTCATTTCCTGTTCCATGTGTCCAAGATTTCATCATCTATCTATTCCTGCAAGCCCACACCCCACCACTGCCCTGGGCATACAAATAAAATCGTAAAACATACTGCTCTGTATTCCTTCCTGCTGACTTTGCTTCATCATTATCTCTCCAGTCAGGTTAGTGGGGGCAGTAATTGTTAACAGCTATTACATTTTTTAAAGCCCTATAACCTGCCATTTATTATTCTTTTATAGAGAAACATTCATTATTTAGTGCCACTCTATTTTAAGTGATGCCAATTTGCCCATTATAATCTGCAAAAAACATCAAGTTCCAAGAAAATAAATTCGTACTTAATAACTAAATGAAAAGAAAAATCATTCCTGAACTTGAGTTGCAGTTTTATTTGCATCTGTTAAGTAAAAGACTGAAGCCATTGATTTTTCATTTTCCCTGACAAACATAATAGATGCAATGAACACATTCACTTGGTTTCCCAGTTTTTGTTACCCATTTTGTAATCATATAGCAATTAACCCTTGAACATACACAATGAGTGAATTTTATATTTGTGTTTAAATACATGGGTGTATATGTGCCTGTGAGTGTTTGTTATTTGAACCATAAAATGTGTGCAGTTGGCTGTTTGATTCTGGAGTATAAATACTATTACAATTAATATGTGTGTAATTTCATACAGTTTACAAAGTGCTATCTCATATGTTATCATATTTAATTCTCATAATTGCCATATGGTTTAGATATTATTGCTACTCCCATTTTACAGATGAAGAAACTTCCATCTACCACAGCCTCCATGATAAAGTAAACACTAAGCTTAAATAAAAGATCAGTTTCAGAGTCCCTTTTCTAAAATAATATAAACTAGCAAGTGTGGAAATATTTTTAGTAAAAGAGATAAATATCTCAAACTATAAAACTCCAGGATTAGTATTTGAAATAATTGATGGGAGAACCTGGTGAGATATTTATAAAACATCTGATGCCATTTCTTTTCAGACATATGAGTCTTGGCAGAAATGATGGTTCTGCTGTTTGATCCTGAAGTACAATGTCCAAAATAAATAGAGCACTCATTCATAGGATTCTTTAGAATGGTGCAATGCATTGCTATAGGACAAAAAGAAAAAAAAAATACAAATTTTCATTATAAGACGCCCTTAGGAAAATCCTAACCTCCAACCAGTATCATCCTACAAGGACAATAGCTTCTCATGGAAATAGACAGGATGTATGCACTGTGATTAATTCATCCAAAAGACCTGAGTGCCCCTTTCCCAAAACAAGCTGCCTCACTGGAACATGGAAGAGAATATATAATGCTATAAAATTCCTTTTTAAAAGTTATTCTTTGTTTAGGAATTACATTTATTTGCTCTTAAAAAAAAAAAAGGTTTCTATTAAAGAATAGAAAGTTTCCTCCTATGTATCCCAAATTAAGCAAAAGTTCTATGATTGTATGCCCCCACTATTTTCTGCAATTTCAGGTTAACAAAAGAAGTCAGAATATCCACTCCTCTCTTACATTACCAAAGCACTTTTGTAAGAACAGCATCCCAGCTGTCATCTACAAGGACTTGGCTGTGGACAAAATCTCTGTGTGGGGACAAAGATGCCAAATGAGCCACATCAGCTGCAGGCTCCAGGACTCTGAAAAACTGAAAGCATCCTACCTTTGGTAGATGGCTGAAATCAGAGTGTGTAATATTTGAATATTGTTTGGAATTGTACTCGATACTGAATAAGCTTAGCGAGAATAAATTTATCTGTTATCTTCTGTTTCTGGTATCCTGCAATGTTAGGATCATTGCAATTAAAAGAAAATCAAAGAACTGTCTAGAAAAGGGAGGTAGAGATTTTTCAGGAGCTTTTTGTCACCACACACTTCTATTTTTCTCTCACACCAATTTGGTCGTATACACATGTACACTAAAAGAAACCTTATGGAATTCAAACAGATTGGAATTCTAAACTTGGTGAGCTCTTCAAAAAACATATAGCTAGCTGAGGACCCATAGGAGGAAAGTGATAGCAGCAATACCACAGCTGTTTAAAAGCCAGAAGTGGAAGATAAATTGTCATTCTCTGCTTTTCTCTCAGATAAGTAGCTGAAATAAATGGAAAAAGTGAACATCAGTGCAAAGATATATGCAGAATGAATATTTTTCCTTTCTAAGCACAAACTATTTTTTTAAGTCTTCAATTTAGCTATGTGGTAAAATGAACCACATATTTCAGGTTGAGAGCCTCAAAACTTTTTACTCTCCACTGGGTCATGTTCATTAATAGTCTATCTCTACATTTGAATTCTAAGATTCCCCAAGGGCAAAGACTGTGGCCTGTTCTCTATTTTATTCCCAGTTCCTAGCAGAGTGGCTGTCCCTGTAGGGGCTAAATAAATATGCTAGAATGAATTATTCAATGAAACTCAATGATGCTAGTTGGACAAGAGTTTGGCTTGAACTTCTCCATATGAATTTTTGTAAAAAAAAAAAAAATTAGGTACTACTATTTTCCAGTGATTATACCTTTAAATTTCCAGGATTGTACCCCATGATAAGCATTTCCCTACCGAATAGTTTTAGCATTTCAGAGCTTAAAATAAGAACATTTCATGAATTTTGAGGATTTTGAATTCTGAAGATATGAATATTTTCCTAAGTCAACTAAAAAAAGGATTAACAATGTTGGGTAAAAATAACCACAACGGATTTGACTTCATTAAAGTAAAACAAAACAAAACAGGAGTTCTGAGGTTTAACAACTTATTAAACCTGATCCAAGCCAGATGTCTAGGGGAAGGCGTGGTTCAGTGTGTAAACAGAGCAAAAATTCCAAGTATCAGAGAGCTTTGAAGAGAGCAAATCAAGCCTGAAACTGGACTTGTCTATGAAAATCAGCCACAGGATCTGCAGAGATAAATTCTAGCTGAATTAAGGTAAAAAATAAAGTAAAACTAAGAGAAGAAGGTAGACCTGGTCATTAAGTTGGACATTAAATTTACATAGAATTTGCCTGTGAATGGCTATAGCTTGATTTCTGAGTTGTATTTGTATGGAATTTAAAATTAAAAAATTTTAAGGATATTATAGTATTATAATGAAATCATTGTTACACATGGTCCTCTAGGCAGTGAGGCCACCATGATATCCAAAAATAAGGACCATCCTACTGCTATTTATCAAAGTTACAAAAAAAAAAAAAAATCCACAGAGAGTGAGAGAGAAATGAAGGAAGGTTAACCATTATCCTTTGGGGGCTTTACGGGTGGAGAGACCAAGGTGACTAGGAGAGAACCTTAGTGCATTGGGAAATAAATGTCATCTTTGAGGTGGAAACAAGTTGAAATTGGAAAGGAAGAAATCCAGGCATGACATCAGAGGTATTGTTATCAAAGGCATTAGCTCTTTGAGGTTTTAACATAGATATTTCGGATGACTAGACGTGATGTGGAAGAAACCTATAAACCTGGATAGCTGGTGAGCTACAGTAGGATTAGAAACTGCTGCTTGGTAATCTTTACTGGGATTTGGAGATCTTAATAATTTTGGTCTGTTTTAAAATTATATTACAGTAGTAAATTATTTAAAATTTGTAATATTTAAATTTGATTTCGTCCAGGTAAGAAGGAAGCAAAGAAGTTAAAGAGGAGGAAAAGTCATCTACTCAACATGAACAGAGAAATGTCACTTTCAAGGTTCTTTTCTTATGGCAAACTGACTCTAGATACGCTCCATAGAAATAAGAAATTTTTTTTTTTTTTTTTTTTTTGTTTAAGAATATTTTTTATTGTGCCTACCCAAAAGCATTCCTAATTATTGGCAGCAAGAGCTGAGTTTCCATGCAGTGTAATTCTATGAGCTATTTCCGACAGCTAGATAGAGATAAGGATTGGGCCTCTGACAAACCACAAACCAGTCATTTTCAAACCATTCAAAACATACCAAACCCTCAGGGAGTAGAGACTAAGTTTGAAATTTTATATTTAATAAATTTCTGCATTATTTAAAGGGCCTCTTAGGCTTTTTAAAAAAATACTGATATGTGTACACAAACACAGAGGAGTGAATAATTAAAGCAATTGTCTGGATTTTCCAGGTCCAAATGACTTTTGCTTAATTACCTCTTTCAGACAAAACTTTCTTTTCATTGTGGGACAGGAGACCCACAACTGAAACATAATAATAGCCTATGGCTATTATAAAATAGAGAAAAATTATTAGCATATAGTCCAAATCAGAATTCTGCTTTCCCTTTTTAGACAAATTTAGAACCATAGAGTTAGAAAGAATCTGAAAGGCTACTTTTTCAAACCCTTTATTTTAAAAATAAAGAAAGAAATGTTTGCCCAGAGAAGTGGAGGAAAATCCCAAGTTCCACAGCTTATTAGGACAAAAGCTGGAACTAGAACCAGCTTTTCAGACTTCAGTGTGTGTTGTTTACAATGCATGTCTGTTTTATCCAACTGATTCTGGATATCTCCAGGTTCACGCTTGTAAAGCAGTATCCCTTTGGAGAGTGTGTGTGTATGTGTATATGTATGTGTATGCACATGCATATACAAATATTTGTATACATGAAAATGTATTGTATAAACAATTGTGTCCATTAGAGTCATGAGCACAAATGAGTGCACTGGTGGGCGTATTTACATACTATTACAATTCAGGATCCTGGGAGGAAGCAAATGGTATTCAAACTAGCAATTTAAGGAGATTTAATAGGACTATTTATAAAGATGGAGGGAATTCACAGGAGAAAGTCAAGTTACCTGGGCTATGGGTTAAAGGGAGAGTTTCCAGAACTCTGAGAGTAGTTGAATGGAGAGAGTTGTCTGGTGGGAGCTGTGTGGACTTCACACCCAACCTCTGACAGCGCCACCTATTGGCCAAGTCCAACCAGAAACTACTTGGCAAGGCAGCCAGGGGATGCAGTTCACAGAGACCAGTATTCAAGGTCAGAGAGGGGCTGGGAAGGGCAGAGTGGATCCGGATGGGCAAATGAAACATGTCCAGCACCGTATACTTTGTGTGTGTGTGTGTGTGTGTGTGTGTGTGTGTGTGTGTGAAGGGAAATGTGGTAAAGACAATATTTCCCTTAGTAAGTTGAATAAACAGGAAACTACCATGAAATTAAAGTTGTCTAGCAGTTTATCTTGTCTCACAGTTAATTAGTGCTCTTTAAGAATCACTTTGAGTTCTCCTTAGAAGCCAAGGAACAAGCCATTTTGGAACCGTCTATTACTACACACAGAAGGAGGAGCGCTCTTACCACTCCGAGTAATGATGGGCCCTGCAGAAAGGATAGCATTTCCAGAAGTGTTCTGGGGGCTCCAGGTGGTCCTCCTCCCCGCATCTCGCCTTTCTCTGTGGTCGCAAATCTAAGGAGTTAAGAAAACAAATGAAATTCCACACCGGCACAAAACTGTTTCTTTATGGCCATTTGGAAAGCAGATTCTTTTAGAAGAGATACCACATGTTTAATTTTATTCATTTACTTCTGTGCATTTATTTAATTACTTTGCATATAACTGCTACAGTATTTCTTATCCTGGCTTGGGCCGCATTTCTTATTTCCTCCCGTTGTAATTGTGCATTGCCTCATTAATTTACATAGCTCAATGGCTCCCCTGAAAAAGGGCTGTGTTTATCAAACTTTTCTACTTTTATTTCTCTCAAGGCTTTAATAAATCTTTCCCTGAAATGTTGGTCAGCACAGAGCCAAGGAAATGTGGAATCTCCATTTAACCCCAACTGATATAGCTACTTAGGACTAAAGCAATTAATGATTGTGAAGAAATGCATGAATTAGAGCACACATATAAACACATTAAAGCTACCTCAAATCAAAAAACATGACTGCATTTTTCTCAGGTTAATATTGCTGTAACACTAGGGGGCCTACTGTCTAGATATTCTACTCTGCTCCATAGCCCTACTGAAGGATTGGAAGTTCCCTGGTTACTCTGTTTCATGTGTCTGTGACTTTGACCATCCTTTGGCATGGAGTGTCTCTTATACTCTTGATTTTGCCTCTTTGGGGTTCAGCTGTCTTCAAAGTCATATCTCTTCCACTGAGCCTCCCAGCCTCTCCTGTTTCATCTCTCTCACAATGATGAATAATGCCTTTTACTACAGCCCATATATATGTCTACCTTTGCACCATAACATTTTGTCATATTTTATTTCATGATTATCTCATGATCCTAAAGGATAAGCTAACTGAATTCAGAACTCATTCATGCATCTCTGTATTCCCAGTATAATGCTTGGCACAAAGCGGCATTCAATAGATCTTTCCTGGATGAATGAAAAAATTGTACTTCAAACTATCTGACCTGATGCATATCCACTTTCTATGTAGAAATTAGTTCCTAACACTTGATAACTTTCAGCTTAGATCAATTCAACAGTTCAGAATAAAGTTGCTAAAAACATACTGGCATAAGGAAGGGGCAGTCATCAGCTCTGCAGAGCTTGGTAACACAGTGCAGGAAGACAGTGGACATTTTCTGATTCTTGTGTTTCACAAATCGGAACACTTCAAAGGAAAAGCGGCCCTGCTGGCTCCTGCCGTTTTCAATGACGGTTGTTTGAGGATCTTTGTCACAGCTACATGTTAAAGAATGTGAAAACGATATTACTGGAAAGTACCAACCCACCATGACTTGTAAATTAATTTCTGCAGTATTAAGAGTACCCCATTACATTAAGAGCTAACAAAATTATGCCATGTTATAGATATTTAATAGGAGAATAAACTAACTCAACAGATATGTAAGTGACCTAGATCACAATATTTAAGCAGATCAGTTTCTGATTATAATATTAGTATCAAATTTTAGAGGAATTATACTTTCATATGGTTCAAAAATCCAAGCAGTATAAAATATATATAGTAAAAAGTCTCTCCCCACATCTCTGCCCTTGTCCATGCTCTCCCATGTCCACACACAAACCTGCCCGTGGTGACCTCACATGTTACTGCAGCCTCACAGGGCATATGCAAATAGAAGCAGAAGCAATATATTCAATGTTCCCCCCTTCTTAAACAAATGATAGCACACTCTCTATATTGTTTTGTACCTTGCCTTTTTTTTAATTTAACAACGTATCTTAGAGGTCTTTCCATATCAATATTTAGAGAGCCTCCTTCATCTTTTTCCACAGTTGTACACTATTTCATCATGCACACGTCAGAGTTTATTTAACCTGTGCCCTATTTATGTACACTTGCATTGTTTTGAATCTTTTGCATTTTTACAAAGTAATAATGAATAGTCTTACATCATTTTGAACATGTGCAGGGTTATCTATATATCTGTAGGATCATTCATCAGATTTTGCCACATCGCCCTCTATAAATATTGTTGCATTTTGTACTGCCCCAGTAATGTATAAAAAATACTTATTTCCCTCAGAGCTACATCAACAAAGTATATGTATGAAATTTTGGATTATTCCCTATTTGGTAGGAACAATAAACCATCACCATATAATATCAATTCACCTTTATCTTAGTGTGAATGGATGTGTGCATTTTTCATATATATTAGAGCCATTTGTGTTTCTTTATCTGAAAATTTTTTATGTTCCTTGCTCAAATTTTTATTGTACTGTTGGCCTTTTCCTTAAGATTCCTATAAATTCTTGGTTTTTAGGAAGAGTGGTTCCTTGTTTGTTACGTAAGTTGTAAATTGTTTTAACTTTGTTGTTTGGCTTTGGACATTCCTCCCAGTGTGTGTGTGTGTGAGCACAGAAATTTTATTTTTACATAATTTAATTTTAAATATTTTATTTTATGGCTTCTAGTATGTGGGCTAAACAGGATTTTCCTTACTCCAAATTTCTAAAGATATTTTGCATGTTTTCTTCCATCACTTTTAAAGCTGTAGTTTTTACATTTAAATTAATCTATTTAAAGTTTACCATGGTATAATGAGTGAAGTACAGATCCTATGCTATTTTTTTTCTTAAGATTATCTACTATCCAGCACTATTTTTAAAAATCTCTGTCAATCCCACTGATTTGCATGTTACCAAACTCTGTCATATAGTAAATTCCCATGTTTTGGATCTATTTTTCAACTTACTACTCTAAATTTTTGTCTATGTGTCTAGCCTCACATAATATCATACCCCTTTAATAACTTTAGAGCTTCTATTAACTGTAATATCTGGTAGAGCCATACCCTCCTCATTTCGATGTTGATTTCCCCCTTTCTTTGGTATTTTATGGATTTTTTGTTTATCCCTTTTTTCTCGATTCAGTTAGCTTGTGATTCTCTGTTCTTGTAGGTATGCATTTCTCCTGACTGTTTCTGGGATCTATGGCACTGGGACCCCTCAGCAATCACTTTTCTTCCCTGCTTCTCCTGCCACTTCTTCCCACTCTGCTTCCTGCCAGCCTTTTCCTGCTCTGTTTTGTCTTGATCGTAACTGTTTTTATCAACACTAACACATATTTTGGAATTTCTAGGTTTTCTTTTCCTCCTAATCTCACTGAAAATGGCATTTAGGGGACTTTTTTTAGTTATCCATTTCAGTCTCTATAGTTTCCAAGAAGAAAACTGAAAGAATTAAGCTGAAGCCATAGTCATACCAGAAGTCTGATGATCTTATTCTAGATTATCAATACGTAATCATTATAGAAATTTTGGAAAATAAGAAAAATGTCAAAACAAAATGATCCACAATCTCACTGTGCATAAATAACAAAGGTGAACCTTTTGATGTATTTCCTTATAGTCTTTTCTATCATGTATTATATAAATGAGGTCAATTGTACAATCGTGTATGCCAATTCTTTCACTTCATATTTTAATACATTTAAATTTTAAAGAACCACATATTTCTAAAGATAGAAATATCAAGAAGACAGAAGGGGAAGAGATAAAATAGAACCAACTATTTTTTTCTATTTTATAAATAATTTTATATGATTATTGTGTCTGTGTGAGCTCTCAACTTACTGGTTCTCCATAATTCACCTACCCATTTCCTTACTGCTGAACATGCAGTCGATTCTCATGTTTTACTATTTTAAATAGCACTGATAGACAAGAAAGTCATAAATATTTTAGAATATGCTTCCCAGTTCACAAAAGTAGAATCAAAGGATATGAAATCTTTTAAGGTTTTTTGATACATACTGATATTTTTTCCCAAAAATGTTGACCAAATTAACACTTCCAGAAATAGAATATGAGTGTCAGTTTGATCATACCCTCTGAGTATCATCTTAACATTGATTAGCCAGTAAAACTTATTCTTTTGGTTTCCCATCATATTACTCCCATCATGTGTCAATAAGTGGCAGTGATCAGAGCCAACTGCATTTTATAAGCATGATTAGAAGCCATTGCTTGACTCTCAAGTCTGTTCTCCTGTCAGATAAAGATGCTGAAAAGGAACTGAGATGATTGAATGTTTTTATGATCAATGTCCCCTTTCCCCAAATGTAGATTACATTCACTCTTATCACTGTCTATTGGGGAATGAAGTTGAAGTTATTGGCTCTGATAAAAAAGGAGTGGTAGGTTGTATTACACTTTCATATTAAATACTGATAAATGAAGAAAAGCATTTTGAGGTCTAAATTATCTAGCCCATTACTTTAATTTTATTCTCCTTTTGATATACCATGAGACAGTCTAGTTTTGGAAAAATAGTACCCTCTCACTGCCTTTCTCATATTGTCCATAGTACCTTAGCCATGCTTTTCCTAAGACAGTGAAATATTCCCACATGACCTAAACATGAATAAAACATCTTTGATGGAGCAAACTTACTTGTAACTGTCATTCAACAACAGCCTTATCAGCATTTCATGTTAAAAATTTTTCTCCACTTTTATAATTCCAACTATATAAGGACTAAAAGTTCAAAATGTAAAACTTTAAATTTAAAAGCTATAAAAGTACACTATAATTTGTTTATCTGACTTAGCTTTTCTATTTTAATTATCTACAGTAGGATTATTGCTATCAATACAAGACTTAGACACTTACCTAAGGAAGAGATCATATCGAATATCATCATTTGGGTTCCCTGATGGGGTCGTGTAGCAATAATCCATTAAGACATTCCATCTGCAGGAAGAGGTAAGAATAATCTAGAGTCAGAATCTCCTTTTGGATGTTAGTTACTAATCCAAGGGAAGTAGATATTGACAAACATCTTATCCCAGGGAACATAGTTTTATATTATTTGCAGAGACTTCTTGTTTATTAAAATTTTCTCCTAAACTCAAACTATTTAAAAGTCTGCAACAAACTGCTGTCACACATCAAGAATCACATACAACCAAGAATAAAAATGCCAAGAAGACAAAAAGGGAGAAGGTAAAGTAGAACCAGATTTCTAAAGTGTGCTAATCTCTTCAGGATGCAATGTTTAAATAATAATATATGAGAAACCCAAAATAAACTATTTACATGCTACAATTTTTTTACTAGGGCAGAAATGGATCTTTACTTTTGAATTTCCTTTCAATTCTGATCATTCTGGATTTTCTAAGTGTCAAATGAAACTTGATTGATTTTGTTATTTTGCAGAGATGTTTCTGGAGATAGTTTTATATAATTTTGGCCCAGATTCTTATGGGGAGAGTTCTTTTGTTTTTTAATAAACTTTTATTGAATAGTAACACACATAGAAAATACATGAATCATAAGTGTTCACAAAATGACTGCATCTGATTAATCACCTTTCAGATGAAAAACATAGAACATTCTGGTATCCCAAAAGCTCTCCCCATGCCCTCTTCCAGTCACTACCCCTCCTTCTTTATGGGAAGAATTGCTATTTTCCAATTAATGACATAAAGTGGGTGTCACCCTTTAATCCTTGTAATTTGGTTTTTTTAAAGATAAATTTATGTATTTATTTATTTATTTTTGGCTGCATTGGGTCTTCATTGCTGCACACGGACTTTCTTTAGTTCTGGGAATTGGGGGCTCCTCTTCGTTGTGGTGCGCGGGCTTCTCATTGCGGTGGCTTCTCTTGCTGAGGAGCACGGGATCTAGGTGCACGGGCTTCAGTAGTTGTGACACGTGGGCTCCAGAGTGTAGGATCAGTAATTGTGGAGCACGGGCCCATTTGCTCCGCGGCATGTGGGATCTTCCTGGACCAGGGCTCGAACCCACGACCCCTGCACCAGCAGGTGGATTCTTAACCACTGCTCCACCAGGGAAGCCCCCTTGTAATATGTTATTTCTACTTATTAGCATTTCTTTTTTGTTTTAATTTAGGCAAATATGTAAAATATATGTATTTTTACATATAGGCAAACTAAAAAATATAGGCATTACCTTCTAAACCAAAAATTGGGGTACATGATTTGATATACAGTTTGACAGGAGGCAGAATATTTGAAATCATCCCTCTCTTGGAGAATCTGAGGTCTATGGCTTCAGAAGGTGTGGCGATTGTGGGTGGGCGGGCATTCAGGTGGGAAGAGTAATGTGAACAAAGGTGTGAAAGAACAGAAGGAGGGCTTCCCTGGTGGTGCAGTGGTTAAGAATCCGCCTGCCAATGCAGGGGGCACGGGTTCATGCCCTGGTCCGGGAAGATCCCACATGCGGCAGAGCAACTAAGCCCGTGTGCCGCAACTACTGAGCCTGCGCTCTAGAGCCCGCGAGCCACAACTACTGAACCCACATGCCTAGAGCCCGTGCTGCACAACAAGAGAAGCCACCGCAATGAGAAGCCCGTGCACCGCAGCTAGAGAAAGCCCGCGCACAGCAAAAAAGACCCAACGCAGCCAAAAATAAATAAATAAATATTTTAAATAAAAAGAAAAAAAAAAAAACAGAAGGGACTAGGAAGGTCCTGGGGTTCATGGGGAGCATCAGGTGGGAGGGCTGAGATGCGAGCAGCACGGAGACACTCGAAAATCTGGAAAGGAGTCTTAGGTCCTGACATTTTTTAGAGAGAAGCAGCAGGATGAAGGAAGGTCACAATCCCCATTTTGGCAGGGATGTTTTGGGGTGAATGTGCTAGAGAGTGCAGGAGGTGTTTTGAGATGCTGACAGCTGGACCAGAGGGTGGCTGCATGGGTGGAAGAATAATAGACATAATAGGAGAGGCACGTGGGAAGGAAAACTGAAGAATAAGATGGGGTGAATTCCTGAGAAGTTTTTTGGACATTTAAGGTGAGGTTATGGCACCTTAATATAGGGTCGAGTTTCCCATTTTGGAAACTGGGAGAACAGTGGTTCCACTGATATTCTTCTTTTCCTTTAAATTCGTGTCTTTTCCCTTGATTAATCTCACCCCATTCTGACTGCTCTCTTGTTTGGAGTGATAAGGATAGATATCAGACAGAGATGACACTAGATCAGGGCCAGGAACACTGGGTAGGATTTGAGCTGGCAGAAATAAAATGGAAGGGTGTGTGTGAGGGAAGAGGGTGGTGGTGGAGATAGAATCTGGTCAGAGGCAATGGCATAAGCCTTGCTATGTTTGGCAAAAATGTGTAGCCATGGATGGCGAGAGCGAAATGTCTGTACCTGGTTAGGGCAGGAGATGTATTAAAATCCCTAGGGGAGTGGCCTCAGGCTTATGCCCCTAACTACTTTTTTTTTCTTTTAATTAATTAATTTATTTATTTTGGCTGCTTTGGGTCTTCATTGCTGTGCGCGGGCTTTCTCTAGTTGCGGCAAGCTGGGCTACTCTTCGTTGCTGTGCGCAGGCTTCTCACTGTGGTGGCTTCTCTTGTTGCAGAGCACGGGCTCTAGGCGTGTGGGCTTCAGTAGTTGTGGCTCACGGGCTCTAGAGCACAGGCTCTGTAGTTGTGGCACACGGGCTTAGTTGCTCCTGTGCCACATGGGACCTTCCCGGACCAGGGCTCGAACCCGTGTCCCTGCACTGGGGGGCGGATTCCCAACCACTGCTCCACCAGGGAAGTCCCCCTTAACTACTTCTTTAAGAGCCATTGTTTAGCATTTCTAAATGGAATGGCAATGGCAATATTTTTTTTAAAGTGAATGAGCTAACTTTATGATTCATGAGGCTTTAGGCAGCCAAAATGTTTTAACCAACAAAAGATAAGGGTTTGAAAATACCTGCTGTCCAGATTAGTGGCTTGTACAGCTGCAAATACTTTGGTTTTCAAAGGTAATCCTATACTCGGGATAATTAACTGCTGACTGTAGGTTGAATCCTAATGATGAAAAAAATAAGCAATTAATCTATCATTGCCTTCCCAACAGCACATCTACTTAAGACAATAATGTCCTATAAAAGAAAAGGGGTCAAATCAACATCAATTTACAGAACCAACTCCAAAAAGGACCTAATTAATCCTCTAGTTTTTGGCAGAACTGTTCTTAAATCATATCCAAGTAACAAATTCATGCATAAATCTTTTTGTGTCCGTAGTTTACCATTTATGATGATTAATGTTCAGTGTATTTAAATTATATGCAATGGTTACTAGTCAGAGGTTAGTATTTAGTTTGTCTAATATTCAACTATCAATATTCAGTTTATTTAAATTCATATTCCAGTTATTTAAATTATATTAGTGGCTAATATTCAGTTTATTTAAATTATATCTGCTTCAGTTTAAGCTCTTTGCCATTGGAGTTGTAAGTCTTTACACTTTAAATAATGTCTCATTTACCCAGAGTCACTTATCTGGCAATTTGAAATTACCAAAATTTAATAAAAAACCTAAAAAGAGACCAGTATGGTCTCTGAGTTGCCAAAATGCATGCCCTGGAATTCCTGTACTAGATTACATGGTAAAGACTTACAGAAGGGTGTCTTAGGACTTCATTTCTACCTTTTACCCTAAGTTTAGACCAATTCTGGAGAGTTTATTTATATCACTTCCCAATCTACAGTAGATTAAAGCAGCAAATTAGAAATTGAGAAGTGACAGTTTTAATTTGATAGTAAAGAAGAACAGAAAAAAATGTAGAATAAAGAAAAAACTTCTCAAAATCTAAGCTGTCAAATCATTTAGCATGGAAGCAAATTGTTTCCCCCAAATTCAGTAACTCTGAAGATAATGCTATTTTGCAGCAAAGGGGAATTTTTAATGTTCATTATGAAATCTCAACATCATCAAGCAAAGGCAAAATACAGAGCATACTCTATTTAAGAAGGTTGGGAAGAAAACAACAGATATTGAATTTTTAAAATTAAAAGAATAATAATTCGGATGCTTCACTTTTGAAAAAGTTACATTCATGTGGAATATTTCATTCTCAAATAAAGCCTGATAAATGAGGGATTATATGCTGTATTTATTTTCTATATTTCTGTGATAAATGATAATAGCTCCTCTAACCATTTCTGATAGGTAGTATTTTTATTTCATTATCTTTCTGGCTCCCTTTTCCAACTTCTCCAAGTTATCCACATTTCATTAACTATACAGTTCTTTCATCTTGAATTTGCATCAATATTCTCCAGAAGAATGTTTACTGTTTTTTACAAGTATTATACTATAAAGTCATTTGCAAGTGATATGACTCAGCTGTGGTTTAATCATGACTTATCAAATTTATTCTTCTAAAAGGTGATCTTTTGATTTTTTTTTTTTAAACATCTTTATTGAAGTATAATTGCCTTACAATGGTGTGTTAGCTTCTGCTTTATAACAAAGTGAATCAGTTATACATATACAATATGTTCCCATTTCTCTTCCCTCTTGCATCTCCCTCCCTCCCACCCTCCCCATCCCACCCCTCTAGGTGGTCACAAAGCACCAAGCTGATCTCCCTGTGCTATGCGGCTGCTTCCCACTAGCTATCTATTTTACATTTGGTAGTGTATATTTGTCCATGACACTCTCTTACCCTGTCACATCTCACCCCACCCCCTCCCCATATCCTCAAGTCCATTCTCTAGTAGGTCTGTGTCTTTATTCCCGTCTTGCCACTAGGTTCTTCATGGCCTTTTTTTTTTCCCTTAGATTCCGTATATATGTGTTAGCATACTGTATTTGTTTTTCTCTTTCTGACTTACTTCACTCTGTATGACAGACTCTAACTCCATCCACCTCATTACAAATACCTCCATTTCATTTCTTTTTATGGCTGAGTAATATTCCATTGTATATAGGTGCCACATCTTCTTTATCCATTCATCTGTCGATGGACATTTAGGTTGCTTCCATGTCCTGGCTATTGTAAATAGAGCTGCAATGAACATTTTGGTACATGACTCTTTTTGACCTATGGTTTTCTCAGGGTATATGCACAGTAGTGGGATTGCTGGGTCGTATGGTAGTTCTATTTTTAGTTTTTTAAGGAACCTCCATACTGTTCTCCATAGTGGCTGTATCAATTTACATTCCCACCAACAGTGCAAGAGTGTTCCCTTTCCTCCACACCCTCTCCAGCATTTATTGTTTCTAGATTTTTTGATGATGGCCATTCTGACCGGTGTGAGATGATATCTCATTGTAGTTTTTTTTTTTTTTTTTTTTTTTTTTTTTTTCATTGTAGTTTTGATTTGCATTTCTCTAATGATTAATGATGTTGAGCATTCTTTCATGTGTCTGTAGGCCATCTGTATATCTTCTTTGGAGAAATGTCTATTTAGGTCTTCTGCCCATTTTTGGATTGGGTTGTTCGTTTTTTTGTTATTGAGCTGCATGAGCTGCTTGTAAATCTTGGAGATTAATCCTTTGTCAGTTGCTTCATTTGCAAATATTTTCTCCCATTCCAAAGGTTGTCTTTTGGTCTTGTTTATGGTTTCCTTTGCTGTGCAAAAGCTTTTAAGTTTCATTAGGTCCCATTTGTTTATTTGTGTTCTTATTTCCATTTCTTTGGGAGCTGGGTCAAAAAGAATCTTGCTGTGATGTATGTCATAGAGTGTTCTGCCTATGTTTTCCTCTAAGAGTTTGATAGTGTCTGGCCTTACCCTTAGGTCTTTAATCCATTTTGAGTTTATTTTTGTGCATGGTGTCAGGGAGTGTTCTAATTTCATACTTTTACATGTACCTGTCCAATTTTCCCAGCACCACTTATTGAAGAGGCTGTCTTTTCTCCACTGTATATGCTTGCCTCCTTTATCAAAGATAAAGTGACCATATGTGCGTGGGTTTCTCTCTGGGCTTTCTATCCTGTTCCATTGATCTATATTTCTGTTTTTGTGCCAGTACCAAACTGTCTTGATTACTGAAGCTTTGTAATATAGTCTGAAGTCAGAGAGCCTGATTCCCCCAGCTCCATTTTTCGTTCTCAAGATTGCTTTGGCTATTCAGGGTCTTTTGTGTTTCCATACAAATTGTGAAATTTTTTGTTCTAGTTCTGTGAAAAATGCCAGTGGTAGTTTGATAGGGATTGCATTGAATCTGTAGATTGCTTTGGGTAGTAGAGTCATTTTCACAATGTTGATTCTTCCAATCCAGGAACATGGTATATCTCTCCATCTATTTGTATTATCTTTAATTTCTTTCATCAGTGTCTTATAATTTTCTGCATACAGGTCTCTTGTCTCCTTAGGTAGGTTTATTCCTAGATATTTTATTCTTTTTGTTGCAATGGTAAACGGGAGTGTTTTCTTAATTTCACTTTCAGATTTTTCATCATTAGTGTATAGAAATGCAAGAGATTTCTGTGCATTAATTTTGTATCCTGCTACTTTAATAAATTCATTGATTAGCTCTAGGAGTTTTCTGGTAGCATCTTTAGGATTCTCTATGTATAGTATCATATCATCTGCAAATAGTGACAGCTTTACTTCTTCTTTTCCGATTTGGATTCCTTTTATTTCTTTGTCTTCTCTGATTGCTGTGGCTAACACTTCCAAAACTATGTTGAATAATAGTGGTGAGAGTGGGCAACCTTGTCTTGTTCCTGATCTTAGTGGAAATGGTTTCAGTTTTTCACCATTGAGAACAATGTTGGCTGTGGGTTTGTCATATATGGCCTTTATTATGTTGAGGAAAGTTCCCTCTATGCCTACTTTCTGCAGGGCTTTTATCATAAATGGGTGTTGAATTTTGTCGAAAGCTTTCTCTGCATCTATTGAGATGATCATATGGTTTTTCTCCTTCAATTTGTTAATATGGTGTATCACATTGATTGATTTGCGTATGTTGAAGAATCCTTGCATTCCTGGGATAAACCCCACTTGATCATGGTGTATGATCCTTTTAATGTGCTGTTGGATTCTGTTTGCTAGTATTTTGTTGAGGATTTTTGCATCTATGTTCATCAGTGATATTGGCCTGTAGTTTTCTTTCTTTGTGACATCTTTGTCTGGTTTTGGTATCAGGGTGATGGTGGCCTCGTAGAATGAGTTTGGGAGTGTTCCTCCCTCTGCAATATTTTGGAAGAGTTTGAGAAGGATAGGTGTTAGCTCTTCTCTAAATGTTTGATAGAATTCGCCTGTGAAGCCATCTGGTCCTGGGCTTTTGTTTGTTGGAAGGTTTTTAATCACAGTTTCAATTTCAGTGCTTGTGATTGGTCTGTTCATATTTTCTATTTCTTCCTGGTTCAGTCTCGGCAGTTTTTGCATTTCTAAGAATCTGTCCATTTCTTCCAGGTTGTCCATTTTATTGGCATAGAGTTGCTTGTAGTAATCTCTCATGATCTTTTATATTTCTGCAGTGTCAGTGGTTACTTCTCCTTTTTCATTTCTAATTCTATTGATTTGAGTCTTCTCCCTTTTTCTCTTGATGAGTCTGGCTAATGGTTTATCAATTTTGTTTATCTTCTCAAAGAACCAGCTTTAGTTTCATTGATTTTTGCTATTGTTTCCTTCATTTCTTTTTCATTTATTTCTGACCTAATCTTTATGATTTCTTTCCTTCTGCTGGCTTTGGGGTTTTTTTGTTCTTCTTTCTCTAATTGCTTTAGGTGCAAGGTTAGGTCGTTTATTCGAGATGTTTCCTGTTTCTTGAGGTAGGCTTGTATTGCTATAAACTTCCCTCTTAGCACTGCTCTTGCTGCGTCCCATAGGTTTTGGGTCGTCGTATCTCCATTGTCATTTGTTTCTAGGTATTTTTTGATTTCCCCTTTGATTTCTTCAGTGATCACTTCATTATTAAGTAGTGTATTGTGTAGCCTCCATGTGTTTGTATTTTTTACAGATCTTTTCCTGTAATTGATATCTAGTCTCATAGCGTTGTGGTCGGAAAAGATACTTGATACGATATCAATTTTCTTAAATTTACCAAGGCTTGATTTGTGACCCAAGATATGATCTATCCTGGAGAATGTTCCATGAGCACTTGAGAAAAATGTGTATTCTGTTGTTTTTGGGTGGAATGTCCTATAAATATCAATTAAGTCCATCTTGTTTAATGTATCATTTAAAGCTTGTGTTTCCTTATTTATTTTCATTTTTGGATGATCTGTCCATTGGTGAAAGTGGGGTGTTAAAGTCCCCTACTATGATTGTGTTGCTGTCGATTTCCCCTTTTATGGCTGTTAGTATTTGCCTTATGTATTGAGGTGCTCCTATGTTGGGTGCATAAATATTTACAATTGTTATACCTTCCTCTTGGATCGATCCCTTGATCATTATATAGTGTCCTTCTTTGTCTCTTGTAATAGTCTTTATTTTAAAGTCTATTTTGTCTGATATGAGAATTGCTACTCCAGCTTTCTTTTGATTTCCATTTGCATGGAATATCTTTTTCCATCCCCTCACTTTCAGTCTGTATGTGTCTCTAGGTCTGAAGTGGGTCTCTTGTAGACAGCATATATATGGGTCTTGTTTTTGTATCCATTCAGCCAGCCTGTGTCTTTTGGTGGGAGCATTTAATCCATTTACATTCAAGGTAATTATCGATATGTATGTTCCTATTCCCATTTTCTTAAATGTTTTGGGTTTGTTATTGTAGGTGTTTTCCTTCTCTTGTGTTTCTTGCCTAGAGAAGGTCCTTTAGCATTTGTTGTAAAGCTGGTTTGGTGGTGCTGAACTCTCTCAGCTTTTGCTTGTCTGTAAAGATTTTGATTTCTCCATCACATCTGAATGAGATCCTTGCTGAGTAGAGTAATCTTGGTTGTAGGTTTTTCTCCTTCATCACTTTAAGTATATCCTGCCACTCCCTTCTGGCTTGCAGAGTTTCTGCTGAAAGATCAGATGTTAACCTTATGGGGATTCCCTTGTGTGTTATTTGTTGTTTTTCCCTTGCTGCCTTTAATATGTTTTCCTTATATTTAATTTTTGACAGTTTGATTAATATGTGTCTTGGCGTGTTTCTCCTTGGGTTTATCCTGTATGGGACTCTCTGTGCTTCCAGGACTTGATTAACTATTTCCTTTCCCATATTAGGGAAGTTTTCAACTATAATCTCTTCAAATATTTTCTCAGTCCCTTTCTTTTTCTCTTCTTCTTCTGGGACCCCTATAATTCGAATGTTGGTGTGTTTAATGTTGTCCCAGAGGTCTCTGAGACTGTCCTCAGTTCTTTTCATTCTTTTTTCTTTATCCTGCTCTGCAGTAGTTATTTCCACCATTTTATCTTCCAGGTCACTTATCCTTTCTTCTGCCTCAGTTATTCTGCTATTGATCCCATCTAGAGTATGTTTAATTTCATTTATTGTGTTTTTCATCATTGCTTGGTTCCTCTTTAGTTCTTCTACGTCCTTGTTAAATGTTTCTTGCATTTTGTCTATTCTGTTTCCAAGATTTTGGATCATCCTTACTATCATTATTCTGAATTCTTTTTTCAGGTAGACTCCCTATTTCCTCTTCATTTGTTAAGTCTGGTGTGTTTTGACCCTGCTCCTTCATCTGCTGTGTGTTTTTCTGTCGTCTCATTTTGCTTATCTTACTGTGTTTGGGGTCTCCTTTTCACAGGCTGCAGGTTCGTAGTTCCCGTTGTTTTTGGTATCTGTCCCCAGTGGCTAAGGTTGGTTCAGTGGGTTGTGTAGGCTTCCTGGTGGAGGGAACTAGTGCCTGAGTTCTGGTGGATGAGGCTGGATCTTGTCTTTCTGGTGGGCTTGTCCACGTCTGGTGGTGTGTTTTGGGGTGTCTGTGGCCTTATTATGATTTTAGGCAGCCTCTCTGCTAATGGATGGGGCTGTGTTCCTGTCTTGCTAGTTGTTTGGCATAGGGTGTCCAGCACTGTAGCTTGCTGGTCGTTGAGTGGAGCTGTGTCTTGATGTTGAGATGGAGATCTCTGAGAGATTTTTGCCGTTTGGTATTACGTGGAGCTGGGAGGTCTCTTGTGGACCAATGTCCTGAAGTTGGCTCTCCCACCTCAGAGGTACGGCCCTGATGCCTGGCTGGAGCACCAAGAGCCTTTCGTCCACACGGCTCAGAGTAAAAGGGAGAAAAAATAGAAAGAAAGAAAGAAAGAGGCTATAATATAGTGAAGTAAAATAAAGCTATTATAAAGCAAAGCTATACAGACAAAATCTCACCCAGAAGCATATACATATACACTCACAAAAAAAAAAGGAAAAGGGGAAAAAATAATATATCCTGCTCCCAAAGTCCACCTCCTGAATTTGGGATGATTCGTTGTCTATTCAGGTATTCAACAGATGCAGGCACATCAAGTTGTTTGTGGAGTTTTAATCCGCTGCTTCTGAGGCTGCTGGGAGAGATTTCCCCTTCTCTTCTCTGTTCGCACAGCTCCTGGAGATCAGCTTTGGATTTGGACCCGCCTCTGCGTGTAGGTCGCCTGAGGGCGTCTGTTCCCTGCCCAGACAGGACGGGGTTAAAGGAGCAGCTGCTTCGGGGGCTCTGGCTCACTCAGGCCGCGAGGAGGGAGGGGTACAGAGGAGGTGGGGCGAGCCTGCGGCGGCCGAGGCCAGCGTGACGTTGCACCAGCCTGAGGCGCGCAGTGCATTCTCCCGGGGAAGTTGTCCCCGGATCACGGGACCCTGGCAGTGGCGGGCTGCACGGGCTCCCGGGAGGGGCGGTGTGGAGAGTGACCTGTGCTCGCACACAGGATTTTTGGAGGCGGCAGCAGCAGCCCCAGCATCTCACGCCTGTCTCTGGGGTCTGCGCTGACCGCCGCGGCTCACGCCAGTCTCTGAAGTTCGTTTAGGCGGCGCTCTGAATCCCCTCTCCTCGCGCACCAGGAAACAAAGAGGGAAGAAAAAGTCTCTTGCCTCTTCGGCAGCTGCAGACTTTTTCCCGGACTCCCTCCCGGCTAGCTGTGGTGCACTAACCCCTTCAGGCTGTGTTCATGCCGCCAACACCAGTCCTCTCCCTGTGATCCGACCGAAGCCTCAGCTCCCAGCCCCGCCCGCCCCGGCGGGGGAGCAGACGAGCCTCTCGGGCTGGTGAGTGCTGCTCGGCACTGATCCTCCGTGCGGGAATCTCTCCGCTTTGCCCTCCGCACCCCTGTGGCTGCGCTCTCCTCCGTGGCTCCGAAGCTTCCCCCCTCTGCCACCAGCAGTCTCTGCCCACGAAGGGGCTTCCTAGTGCGTGGAAATCTTTCCTCCTTCACAGCTCCCTCCCACTGGTGCAGATGCCGTCCCTATTCTTTTGTCTCTGTTATTTCTTTTTTCTTTTGCCCTACTCAAGTACGGGGGGAGTTTCTTGCCTTTTGGGAGGTCTGACGTTTTCTGCCAGCGTTCAGTGGGTGTTCTGTAGGAGCAGTTCCACGTGTAGATGTATTTCTACTGTATCTGTGGGAAGGAAGGTGATCTCCGCGTCTTACTCTTCCGCCATCTTCTCTCCTCCCCCTGATCTTTTGATTTTATTTTGTTTAGTTGCCTTTACTCCTGTTAGCACAATATTGTCCCTAAAATCAATTATATTTATTTTAAATTTTTTCTTCAACTTTAAAAATAATTCATAATTAACATAACCCAGTTTTAGATTAACTCTGTTTCTTTATCTGCTCAGAAGACACTATTACTTAGGTATAATTCAAATTCACAAGGTCATCCTCACTTTCAGTTTCCACAGAGGAGAAAACTGATCTATTTATACCATGCAAAAATAAGGTCATAGTTCAACTTGAAGTAAACTCCATATATTAAAATCACATAGTCAATTAATGTCATTATTTATTATAAGTAAAATTTTCCTAAGTACATTCACTGAATCCCAGAACACATAGAAATAAACAATTGCACTTTTTCCCAAGTAACTAACCATAGAATAAGAGCAGTAGGTATGTAATATAATTTTCATCATTCCTAAGGGTTAGAAATCACAAACTTTGCATGTAAAATATGGCCCCCAATGGCTGTAAAATAATACTTAGTTTGAAATACTGCAATAAAATTACATTTGGGTAGCTAAATGTTAGTGTTCCAAACAAATAATAAATATGGTTTTGGATCAATTCGTCAAAGTATACAAAAATTTTTTCAGTATAAATTACTTTTTTTTAATGTCCTGTAAGATGGCAAAATACTGCAAAGGTGCCATGTTAAGAAACTAGTTTGGGGCAGTGAAGCTCTCCTGTATGATACAGTAATAATGGATGCATGTCATATACATTTGTCAAAGCCCATAGAATATATAACGTGAAGTATTAACCTAAATGTAAACTATGGACCTTACTTAATAATATGTCAGTATTGGTTCATCAATTGTAACAAATATGCCATATGACCCATAATACAAAGTGCAGATAATAGAGGAAGTTGTATGCAGGCACTGGAGGTCTATAGGAACTCTCTGTACATTTTAGGTCAAATTTTCTAAATCTAAAACTGCTCTAAAAAAATTAAGTCTGTTAATGTTTAAAACACTAGTTTGTAGGGAAGTGGTTGAATTTTATTAAATAACTGGTTAGTAAATAACTTTTAAATTTTAATGTATTAATTCAACCATTAGTAATACTTTCATTGCAAATTGGTTAAAAATGAGAAGGATTTTGGCACTATGTATTTCATTTATATTCTGATATAAATTACTTACTATAGAATTAAAATCTTAAGGTTATCATCAAATTATAGACTTTTACTTGGCATTAAGATTCTAGAAACTCTTTGAAGGATTAGGTCTAGTTAGCAACAGGACTACGATACTATTTCTAATGATAAAGGAAAGAGCTTAATAGCAAAGCTCTCCTCAAATCCACAGTTCTAAGGTTTGATTTTCTGCTTTTCTGCTGAGAGAATAGTTTAATTTCACAGAAAATAGTGGTATCCTTAAATGTCATGTGAGTATGTTTTTCACTTTTTTAGGATCAGGAATTCTCATCTTTGTTTCACTCAATTATAACAAATAAGATTGAATCCAAACCATTCATCGCAATTCTACCTGAGGGACCTTACACGTATAAATTAACAGAAATGTTCCAATTTAAAAATACTGCTCACAACAAAATAAATATCTGGCCATACTGGGAATGAATACTGACCCATATTTGCTGAGTATTGTAAAACCAAGTATCTTGGCAGCTTCTCCTTACAGAAGAAAGTTTAGAAATGACAGAAAGGCAATCTCCATTCCAACACATTTTAATTTGTTGTTTAGAACTCTGTGGTGTCAGACTACAAACTTATAAACATGACTTTTTAAAATGCCTTTGGAAAATGTCTTACTACAATATTTATAGCACATTATATTCAAAGTATAATGCAATGACTTTTAAATCAGTTGCATGAATTATAACTCAGTGCCATGATGACATGAATAATAATGTAAAAATCAGATTCATAATTTACAAAAATGTTGGTTGATATTTAAATCAGGCATTTAACATGTATGAATAAAAATTTTTAATCAACATGAAAATATCATTGTGAGATTAATGTTAGTTATAAATAGAAATTCATGTATTTTTCACGTTTTTGCTGCCACTGTCGATATTTAAATGATAAAAGTTTATACAATACTGTGCAGTCAACCCAAATTATTTCAAATGTGACAGAATTGACAACAGCCAAAACCCACATTGAAAATATTAACACATTCATCACCAAGCATCGTGCCCTCAAGTCAAGTATCATTTGGACTTTTCCTATCTTTTTATCACAAATATATTATTTCCAAAATCTTGACCCTGACTATGGCTACACACACACACATACACACATAAATAATTATATATGTATAAATGTAGATAGACACTTGGAGTAACTATGCAGAATCACATTTATAAAGTAAAGTTTAAATCATACACCAACTTCCAGAAAAAAATGGAGTTTTTAGTATACTTTTATCACTAAGATATATGAAAATGGTGGTAAAGATGAATAAGTGTTACCAAAGTATAACAAGGTTAATGTGGCTTTTGGTAGATTTTTATATAAAAGCCATTCTCATAAATGGCTCCTCAGAACAGTGAAAGAGGAGATAACATCCTTCGCCCGTCAACTTACGTTATAAAGAAGCAGGTTCAAAGTGCTGACAAATGTACCATTGTTCTCCCTCACAGAAATAGCAGCTGAGGACCTAAAACAGATTGAGGAAAAGGAAGGCATTGATGAGATTTTTAAAGTTTCAGTTATACCTTAATGTTAGATTTAAGGCAAAAAACTTGAGTAATCCTGACATACTTTTAACTAGGTCTGGAGTGTGCATACTGTTTAAATTACTGAACGGATAAATAATCAAAAAGCAAGAGGGACTAAGTAAAGACAAACTGTTCTTTATGATCTTTTTATTTATAAAGGAAGCTTTTTTACATTTTTTATTACTTACATGAAACTTTTGCAGAAAAACGTCATTCCAAAAAAAAATTGAATCTGATGCAAATACATTTTCATCAATTTCACTTCAATAGAAATTTCATGAGATCAGGGACTTTGTTTTACTTTGTTCACTGCTGGAACATTGCATGGCACGTAGTAGGTGTATAATATTTATTGAATAAATGAATACATTTCCATGTGCATTGAAGTTCAGGAGTGTATTTAGTGGGAAAGTTGAGGGGAGCAGAGTGAAAGACTATGACCTCCTTCCCTCTGCATCTGTATGCTTTTGACTCAAGGCCTTTCTTTTCTTTTTTTCCACATCAAAATCTTGCTTTTGACCAAGCTGTTTGTCATCATTGTGCCATTAAGTCATCTATGAATATTTTTTACCTGAAGCAAAATGTGTCCTCCACGTTCCCTGTGACTAAGATTAAACAATAACTTTACTTTTGTGATAGAAAACCCTAGAACTGGAGAGGGAAAGTTCTTATTCAATCACTCTATCTTGTCAAAAATATTTCACAAATCCATATGGTTATATTGTAACATGGATGTATAACTGTCTTGGAGTATGCGCTTTGGGAGTAATGAATGGATACATGACTATAAACAAAAGGCAATGACCTCAGTCCATGTCTGAAGCTCTTTGGCTCTGGGTGACACCACCTTTCCTGGGAAGCATCAGCAAGCAACTGTGCAGGTGACACCTCAGCAGGAGGCATGGAGACCTCAGATTCTGGGCAGCAGAGTCCACCAGTGAGAGATACGGCAGAGAATGAAGCCAAAGAGGACCCAACAATGCAGTGACCGAATGTTCTACACACTGGAAACAGGACAGGCCCTTCTGGACTGCATAAGCACCCAGGGTTCTTGGGTTCTTGGGCAGTTCTGAAGGGAGCTAGGAGAACCCAAGGCTGACTAGTTTGAACCAATTTTAATTGGGGGGGGGAGGATTAAAACTGAGCTCTTGATATGCATCATAACAATAACACTCACAGATGGATAGAGAGGTAGATAGGTAGATAAATAGATAGATAGATAAGACCTTATATGGTTTCCATTAGATTGAGTTTAGCTATTCTCAACAAATCCTGCTATCTTTATAAGTCCCTCAAGGGTAAAAATGACTCAAACCAAAAGACAATATGAGAAAGCAAGAATAAAATGCGACTTACGAAGCAAGCTGGGTATTATTAACCAGGTATTCCAATGGATAACTACAACTAAATTTGTAAAGAAGTCCAGGTAGATAGCTGATGATTGTTGGTGGGTCTGGAGTATCAATATATCCTGAAATATTTCCTATTTGTACTGAAGTTGCATTTCCATAAGCACTGACTCCAGGAATTGTGGATACCTGTTAGAATGGTAGATCAAGCTCAGTTATTAAATAGTTACATGTAAATCTAGGCATTTCATATAAAAAAATATTAGAAATAAAATAAAACATTAGACAGATCATTTCTAGGGTCTGTTGCAACTATAACATGGCATGGTTTTGAAATTATACACATATAATGCTACTTATAAGTGATCATACGTCTTTTTTTTCTTCTCATAAAGAGGGTGATTTTATTCTTTTTTAATTAGTTTTTATTGGAGTAGAGTTGATTTACAATGTTGTGTTAGTTTCAGGTGTACAGCAAAGTGAATCAGTTATACATATACATATATCCACTCTTCTTTAGGTTCTATTCCCATGTAGGTCATTACAGAGTATTGAGTAGAGTTCCCTGTGCTATACAGTAGGTTCTTATTAGTTATCTATTTTATATATAGTAGTGTGTATATGTCAACCCCAATCTCCCAATTTATCCCCCCTGTTCCCCCCTGGTAACCATAAGTTTGTTTTCTACATCTGTGGCTCTATTTCTATTTTGTAAATAAGTTCATTTGTAGCATTTTTTTAGATTCCACATATAAGCGATATCATATATTTGTCTTTCACTGTCTGACTCATATGTGTCTTTTAACTAAATAAAACTTCATATAACCAAAGACACTATACTCATATTTCATAAATAAGAAAGTAGAGAGACTATATGTTACTCGTTGTGCTACAGCAAGTAATTTGAAAACACTCATGGGTAAAGTCCAAATTCCGTGGCATGGTCTAAAAGACCCCTGTTAATCTGATCTTGTTTTCCATGTTAGCTTCACGTCTCCAGGCTCCCACTCTTGGTTAATAATGTCCCAGCCCCAAGGTCCTTGTTGCTCTGGCCTTTGTGCATACCCCTCCTGCCTCCACTCTCCCCTCCTCACCACGACATATCCCACTCCTCCCCTGGATCTCATCTTGCCTGGAAACTTCTCCTGATAGCCCCACAGCTTCTATTCATGCAATCACAGTGCATGAGCAGTCTGACTCAGCACACCCCCATCCATAATCAGAGCTCTTTGTGGGCAGGGGACCCTCCTGGTCTTGTTTGCCTTTGTCCCTTCAGCATAGCTCAGTGACATCAGCATCTTGGGGTCCTCGAGATAAATTCTGAACAAATGAATTAAGGTCACACATTTTCTTAGGGTCGATCTTCTCAGGGTCTTCCTCTGTGGTACATGGAGATTCTCATCCCCTTCCAGGACAATAGTTCATAGGTGGGTTGCAGAGGGATCATGAACTCCTAGAATTTATATAAAAATATTGTCCATGTGTATATTTCCCTGGGACTGATTAGCTTTCATTTCTCCAATCCCACTAAAATTTAAGAGCCAGCATTTCAGGAATAATCAATAATGTTCTTGACCTTCATAATACAATTGAGCTTCTCCCGCCATGTCAAATACAATATGATGCTCAATTAATATTTTTAGCAGATATTATGGAGACCTGTAACATTTAATTTTCAACAATAGAATATACTTTATACATGAACCTAGGAGCACATGGGCAAAGCTGAAGCAATTATCTAGCTGACTCATGAAGAGAACCAAAATCATTATGAATGAAAACATTTTGATTCTAATCCAGATGACTTAGTAGTCTACTTAATTTTTCCCATACAGGACTATCCTTGGAGCAGACTCCAAAGGTGGTGACATCTAAGACAAAAATAAAAAAGTAAGTGATTCTTCCTCTCTACACATCGCTTGCCTGACTGGCTAGCTAAACATGCAAATTCTGTCTGCGAAAAAAAATTATATACATATATTTATATATATACACATAATATATATCTCAATTTTTATACCTGAGTAATTCAGCTCTAAAAAAAAAAATGAAGGTACACACATGAACACGTACACACACACACACACACACACACACACACACACACACACAGGCTTTGTCTGGCATTTCTCCCAAATTGTTTTTCCAGCAGCAGGGTAAGACTGAAGTCAAGAGTAGAAAGCTCCTTGAAGGAGAGGCCTTGGGCTACCGTGGGAGGAGAGGCAGAGCTGCTGCTCTCCACATGGGCTCCCTCCCTCCACACGGAACCTTGGATGTGTAATAATCAACCTGCATCACTCTCCCTCTCTCCCTTAGGCCCACTTCATAACCTCTCTGCACACAACCCAGAGAGATGAATAAACGTTTTTAATAAAAAGAGTCAAGAATACTCAAGCTGTAGACTTGGAAATGGTCATGGGCACAATATTCTAACTGCCCTCCAGGAAAAGATAAAGGAGATTCAAAGAAATCTTTTTCCTGTCTCCTATCTCCCACCACGTCTTAAAAGTCCTGCCCTTAGAATAATCAAGCTTTCCCCCTTAATCCCAAACAATAATTTATCAAGAGGAAAAACGGATCTCTCCTTCTTCACCGGGCTGAGTCGTCATGCTCATTGAATCCTCTTTTTGTCTTTGCTAGGATTAACCAATAAGACTCTATTTAAACAAGCAAAAGAAAAAATAGTGCTAAATGAATGTTAGTGTAACACCCCCCAAATCACAATATTTTTACTTCAATTAATTTTAATTCCCAGGAGAGTGAATGCCTCTTTCAATTCTATTTTTGGTGTTCAATGCATGCATAAATAAATGAATAGTGTAGACTAGTGGTTCTCATTCAAGGTGGAAATATTTGAAGTGGTGTTTTGATTTTCACAATGACTGGAGAGAGCGTGCTACTGGGATTTCATAGGTAAGATCGGGTATGATAACATTTTGAAATTCAAAGGACAGTCCCACAGGATGAAGAATTTCACACTGGAAATGCTAACAGCCCTCTTTTACAGAACAGTGGTGTGGATCATTCAATGGTAAACATGATACCTAGAAGATTCTAAGTTTCTCATTCTATATTTCATCTTTCTTCCTGAATGAGGTCACTAAGAAGCAATAGGCCAAGTGATCCATTGCCAAACTCACTGGAATATAAAAGATACTTCCATAAAAAGCATGAGGAACATAGCTAATGATAAACTGTAGAGACATATTCCTCAGCGTCACTCACACAAAATAATGTTGGTTGGAGTAGCACAGTTAATCTCAGGCCCCTCAACCACCAGCTACAATAAACAGAACCACTATTGGAAAATAAAATTGTATGATTGGGAGCAGAAGCCTCAAACAGGCAAAGGAAAGCTATTTGTTCAGTTTTATTGGAATTTTTTCTCGAAAGATAGATTGGGCTTCTGATTATTTCATGAAACTGGGAGTTTTTTTAGTTATGATCCCCAAACCTAGCACACAATTTCACACTAATCTTACCACTAAATTGTTTCCACAGCCCTCCAAGGTGCTGAGATTGATGATGAAAATGACCACCGCAGGAAAGGTGTTGTTATTGATGAACCCCCTGCAGTGGGAATCCCCATGCCTTCCGTTCAGTGCCAGGTCTGTTTCAGAATAACCGGAGAAAAGTACTGTGCAAAAATTAATCTTCATTGTAATGGCCTGGACCCCACAGTAGACACTGATGTCTCTTTCAGCTGAAATAAAAAATATATAAAAAAAACAAGTCACAAAAGCACAGCATGGGGTCCAAGAATAACTTTAACATCCCCTGAGGTATTTTCATCCCCTTGGTCTGTTTAACTCATTCCTATACTTGAATACACCATAATCCAACGTGAAAGTATTAGGAAAAATAGTCTTTGATTTAGTTATTTCAGGAGAGATCTTTGAGTGTAGAGATTATAGTTCATCTCTGTTTCCTTGTGCCTGGTACACAGTGGATGTGCATTAAATGTTGATCGGGTAGTGTAAAATGATTGGAGAATTGAGTGGAAAAAATTAGGCCACTTAGGAAATTCAGAAGAGAGTAACTGAATTATTTAGATCACCTGTCTAGAGTAGTGAGACTCACTACAAATGATGCATTTTCTCAAGTGTAAGGAAGAAGCAGTTAAAATCCATCCTAAGCCAAATTGCTGAGCACTTCGGTGTTTTGTAACCCATCTCATCCAGGATGTATAAACAAAAGCCATCCATGCAGATTCCATTTTATTTTATTAAATTATGCTAGAGAGGAAGAGAATGAAAACTTATCTGTTGATATTACTGTCAGATATGCAGTCTACCCTAAGAAAAATTTGCCAATGACTATGCCTGAATAAAAGCAATTAACTAGGCATGAAAATGTAAATTCACAATTTGCAGTTTTCCATGATTCCATGAGTTATCAGTGATGGGGTCCATTCCAGGTCTATAGAGGTGAGCAGGCACACACACACACACTCACACACACACACAGCCCACACACAAAATTTTCATGTCTCTATTTAGTTATTTTTCTGCATGTAATGAGGAAAATATATGGAGAAAATGGAGAATTTGGCTGCTGCTAGGTAATTCCCCAGTGTCAGAAGCTTTTAGTTTTATTGGTTTGGTAACTGTTACAGATTGAATTGTTTCCCTCCCTCCAGAAAAAAAAAAAAAAAAATACATTGAATCTTAACCCCCAGTACCTCAGAATGTGACCTTATTTGGACATCGGGTTATTGAAGAGGTAATTAGTTTAGATGAGGTCATACTGGAGTAGGGCGGGTCTCTAATCCAATACTACTGGTGTTCTTCTAAAAGGAATATCATGTGAAGAGACAGAGACACAGGAAGAATGTCATGTGAAGACAGAGAATTGGAGTGACACACCTACAAGCCAAGGAACAGCAAAGACTGTCAGCAAACCACCAGAAGCTGGGAAGAGGCCAGGAAGGATTCTGTCCAGAGTCTCAGGTGGAGTTTAGCCCTACTGATACCTTGATTTTGAACTTCCAGCCTCCGGAATTGCGAGAAAATATATTTCTGTTGTTTGAAGTCACTCTGTTTATGCCACATCGTTACAGCAGACTTAGGAAATTAATACAGTAAGCTTACCAGTCTTTAACACTCTTATTTTTTACCACTGAGATAAAGAATCTGAAACATACATCTGGTTTTCAAAGTGTGAAAACAAACAAATAAAAATGGATTAAGCTGTTTGGAGAAATCACCTTTATTGTTCAAAAAAGGAAAAACAAGCAAAATAAAATATTTTTTTGGTAAATGATCTAATATGTAAATGTCATTCATGACTTTTTGGCATGAAGTTAATTTGCTTAAATATATCAGTTCTAATCTATGGGTAAAAGTGTTCAACAGCATATTTCTTTGGAGTGTTTATTCTGCATACTGGCTTTTTGTTGGTAAAGTGAATCATGTTTTGAGGATACGAATCAATCAAAATGGAAATTTCTATGTTTGATTATGATTTTAAACTCAATACAAAAAAGAAAAATTGTTTTCATAGCAAAAGATAGAAAGATGGAAAATCTTTTTCATGGCCAAAAGGCAAATATTAGGCTACTTAGTATGGAAAACTCCAAGCAATATTCCCTTTGTAGGTGGAAAATAAAATGATATTCCACAGATGAAGTATACTGTGCCAACACAGAAAATAATAAATACCACTTAAAATTGGGAGAATATGTCTATTAGCTTTCAACAACATTAGCTGTTCAAATGCAACTATAATTTTTAAATGATGCTCTTATTAAAATAATGAGTTCATTTAAACAAATGTTTGAGTGTTTCAAACATTCAAACTTCAAATTACATCTTAAATCTGTTGATTTTTCTCCATCTTTATGCTATTCCTTGGTCTATGCCATAATTATATTTTCCCTTAGAATATTACATTAACCTCCTAACTGGTTCCTTTATTTCTACCCTTAATGCCCTCTAATTAGTACAGCTGTTAAAACGTAAATCCAATCATGTTACCTCTTTGTGAAGATCTTCAACAGCTATTCATTTCACTCAGGCCAAAAGTCCAAATCTTGACCCAGGTCCTCAAGAGTCTCTGTGATCCACCACCTGTCTACCTCTGCATTCTTATCTCATCTCTACTATCTCCCTTGCTCCCTACATCTGTTTCATAGAATTCTTTTCAGTTCTTTAAAAGTATCACACTGAATCATAGAGGCCAGATTAGTGGTTACCTCTGAAGGAAAACTGTCTAGAATAAGGGAAACAAGGAAAATTTGGAGGGTGATAAAATTGTTCTGTATCAATCTGGGTGGTGATAACATGAGTGTATACATATGTTAAAATTTCAAGTCACACCCTTAAAATTGCTGCATCTTATTTTATATGTTATTCCTCAATAAAATACCATATTTTAAAAAGCCTAATATAGGTTACATAAGACCTTCAATCAGTTTTCTTTCCCCTCCATAGGATGCTTCTCCTATTCCCAATCTTTGTCTGAGGAATTCCTACTCATCCCTCAGGTCTCGAATTTCATTGTCTTTTTCCCAAAGACTTTCCTGATCCCAAATCTAAATTATGCTACTCTGCTTATGATGTCAGATCGACTTGGAATCACATATGTATTTGTATAATTGTCTTCTCAATAAATTGGAAGTCCCAGAAGGCAGGAAGCTATGATATTCATTGATGTACTCCAGTGAGTTATTAATTAATTACTCACATAAATTATGGGGCAATAGACTGCACTAAGGATGTACAAAGTAGTGGTCCTTTTTCTTAGGTAGATCACAGTCCATAAGAGGAAATAGATGTGGCCCACATTTACAGAAAGATTGGACAGAGAACCATGGGGTGGCATAGAAAGAGAACCTTACCCAGACCAGTTGACTAGGGACAGCTTCCTGGAGAAGATGGCATTGAACTGAGTTTTGAAGTATCGGTAGGAGTTAGCTACAAAAAGTAGTGGGAAACTTACAGCACAAAGGGGACAGCATGAATGATGACAGAAGTATGAAATAAATATGCTCAGGCTGGTTAGGAGTTGGACAGTTCCATTTTCATTTGAATTTAAAAAGCAAGGAGGGGGACTTCCCTGGTGGTGCAGTGGTTAAGAATCCGCCTGCCAATGCAGGGGACACGGGTTAGAGCCCTGGTCCGGGAAGATCCCACATGCCACGGAGCAACTAAGCCCATGCGCCACAACTACTGAGCACACATGCCACAACTACTGAAGCCTACGCCCCTAGAGCCTGTGCTCCACAACAGGAGAAGCCACTGCAATGAGAAGCCTGCGCACAGAAACAAAGACCCAATGCAGCCAAAAATAAATAAATTAAAGGAAAAAAAAAAAAAAGCAAGGAGGAAATGGTAGGCAATGAGGCCAAGTAGCAAGCACACAGGCAAGATCACAGGAAACCTTCACATACAAAATGGTCTCTGTAAGGTAGCAAAATGTCTACTTAAATGTGAAATCAAATTCTCAACTACCAGAGCATGCACTAAGAACTCTTTATGCCTGGTGAAATAGAGAATGAGTATCATTGCATTACTTGGCATACCATAAATGTATGGAAGTTAATACATATCATTAAATATGTTACAAAAGAGGTATCACTCCCTTAACTTAAACCAACTAAAGATTTTAGCTTCCTCACCTTTGTTCGAGAATTAATTGATACCTATGCTAGCTTAACAATGGCAGTGATTGCTTTGTCCAGACGTAGTGCTCTCTTCCGTTTTCTGCTTTATAACTGGAGACTTGTAACCCCTGCAGTGGAACTGAATTTGCTACAAGCTGATCTCACTTGGAGAAATGATAACAAACTAAAGACTTTGCAGTGTAAGAAAGGATCTGTTCAAATCCATCCTAACCTAGCTTTCTAAAGACTTTTCACTGTCCCTACCAAGGAACACATTTTTCCCTGGTTGTAGATACTAAGGACATCTATTCAGCACAACTTTTCCATTTGTGAGGCTTTGAGGGAAACAAAAATGCTACTTCAAGTTGCCAAAGAGCAATTTCTGCCAAAAGTAGAGAAATTGTTTTCAGTTACTGAATAACAGTTGCTCTCAAAAACTAAATTTTTTTAGCCTTTTTATTGTCCAATCCCTGGCCTGAATTGTAATATCCCTTTGAACAACACTGCAGTATTAAACAATCCAATGAATACAAGCTAACGACAAAAAATAATCAAGGAATAAACAGCTTTAGATGTTTGGTTTCTAGTGTTTTCTGTCTAAAGATACTAAGTATGTCTAAAATGGTAGGCCTGCATACAGAGTTTATGTGCAGTTATGCTGCCAAAAGGGTGATTTTTCCCCTGATATTTAACCAAGCTAAGTTCTTCATAGGAAATTTTAAAATGCAGTATTCAATTGAATTCAGATAAAAATAAAGAGATGTTCTGCACTCCTCTTACCTACCAATCAGGCAATGAGTTTGTCTCAGATTTTCTAAAATTATGCAAATTTAAATATCCTGTCACACTAAATATCCTGTCACCATCTATCTCACCATGTACAAAAACATAGCCTGATATGGGGTTCATAGAATATGGTTACCATATAAATGGAGTAAAAAGGGAATGGATCCAATTCTATATATGTGAATAAAAACATCACTCTACCTATTTATCTCCAAGAAAGTTCCATTCCTAGAACACCTAATATACTTTTCCCTTTAGACATAATTAATGACAATATATTCTCAGCATATGATTCACATATTTAACAAACATATCTATTTTCTTTTTCTCAACAATTCCATACTCAACTGGCTTACATCCAATGGCATCCAGATGAGGCTCATGATTCCTAGTTTTTGATACATGGAATGATTTTTATCTCATCTCAATACTATTAAGTTTGAGACCTACATTTCCTTTCAGTAGTGTCAGAATATTTAACATGTTCTAATTATTACCTGGATTAATAAGGGCACAGATCAATGCAAGTATTCAAATAATTTGCACACATATATTCTGCAACACAAACACCCTAGAATTGAACTGAACTCAGCACTGCAGTGCAGCGGCTCAAAATGTTCCTTCACTATTGACTTGAAAAGGTAAAAATTTGTATGAAAAGCAATTCTGGGTGTCAGTGTAGAATGTAAAAAAAGGTTAGGGTGCACAGGAGTTGAACACAAAAAATCAGTGCCATCAGTTTTACACAAGCTAGAGGCTATTTGGTCCTATTTATTTTCAAGATCTAAACTACATGCCACTTCATGTTAACAAAGTATCCAAAAAAAGCATTTGTTTATATACAGTATGTTAGTTTCTGTGCTAAACTCTGAGGATAAAGACATTAACAGGACTCCTTCACTTCCAGGACTCATGGTTGGGTAAAGGACACAGAGAAAAAAACAGACAATTGCAATGCAGTTGATAATGATATGATAGAGGTTTGAATACCACGTTATATATAACCATGTCTTGGTAGGGCACAGCTGTTTGGAAGGGATTGTTGGGAAGAAATAAAACAGTTCCAACTGGCTAAATTTTATAAGAAATTGATTAGATGATGGCATGAAGAGAAGGGGATGTCAAACTTATGCTCAAGTTTCTAGCGTTAGTGACTGGGTGGATTATTCCCTGAGATAAGGAATACAGGAAGGAAAAAGATGATGAGCTCAGTTTTTGAGAGGCTGAGGTACATATGGGACATTCAAGCAGAAATATACAGCAGGTAGTTGGAAATAAGAGTCTAATATTTAGAGGATAGAAAAGAGTAAGAATTATAAATTTGATAATCACCAATACTTAGTACATCAATTATAAACAATAAAAATAGATGAAATACCCATTGAGAGCACTCAGGTAAGAGAAATGGGCTGAGAACAGAAAAACAATTTCTAAGGCTTCCTTTCATAAGACTTCATTTTTCCAATGATATATAGTCATTCTCTTCTGCTCTATCCCACATCACGTTAACTATGAGTCTACAATATCACCTACATTACACCTGGGAGTGGATATTTTCTTTCCCACTAGATTATGAACTCATTGAAAGCTCTGGATTTTCCCAGCATGCCTAACAAACACTCAACAAGTGTTTATTAAAATATGTTTAATTAAACTCTTTCACAAACAGCATGCATGGTTTCTAACTTTTTAGTATCAACTTTCAAGATTCACAAAGAAAATATGTGCTTAATGATATAGGTTCATCTTGACTGTTCATCCAGAACTCATATTTCCTATCTGTACTCTGCCAACTGCCTGAGATGATTCCTGTTTTCAGACTTTTAGATGAACATCAAAATTCTCTATGTCAGATATTTTCTAATTCAACACACTAAATAATATGAAATTAATGGATTTTTGCTATTTGTTTAGGTATTTAGCTTTTTTAAGTGCATTAGTCTGGCAATTAATTATCTTGCTTTATTATTAATAATAAATTTTTAAAATCATTTCCCCTTAACAGCAAGGGATTTGCTAATCCCTATTGTCATTAATAGCAAGCAAGTGCGTGACAGCCAGTTGGGGTTGGCATAACCACTGTGGTATGTAACATCGTAAAGCTGGCAAGACATCATGAGTACCACACTCCAATCAGCACTTCTTATGAATATGCATTACAGAGAATCTTATTAAAATGCAGATTCTGATTCAGTAGATCTGGGATGGGGCCTGATTTTTACATTTCTCACAAGCTCCCAGGTGATGTTGCAAGTGAAGGGGAGCGAATATGCCACCCCAAAATATGCCTCTTTGGCATAAGGATTACCTTAAATTGATTATTTTTAAGAAACAGCAGGGATTTCCCTGGTGGCGCAGAGGTTAAGACTCCACACTCCTAGTGCAGGGGGCCCAGGTTCAATCCCTAGTCAGGGAAATAGATCCCACACGCATTCTGCAACTAAGAGTTTGCATGTCACAGCTAAGGAGCCCACATGCCACAACTAAGACCCAGTGCAACAAAATAAATAAATAAATATTTTTTTTAAAAAAAGAAAAAAGAGGGCTTCCCTGGTGGCGCAGTGGTTGAGAATCTGCCTGCTAATGCAGGGGACACGGATTCGAGCCCTGGTCTGGGAAGATCCCACATGCCAAGGAGCAACTGGGCCCGTGAGCCACAACTACTGAGCCTGCGCATCTGGAGCTTGTGCTCCGCAACAAGAGAGGCCGCGATAGTGAGAGGCCCGCGCACCGCGATGAAGAGTGGCCCCCGCTTGCCGCAACTAGAGAAAGCCCTTGCACAGAAACGAAGACCCAACACAGCCAAAAATAAATAAATAAATAAATAAATAAATAAATAAATAAATAAATAAATAAATAAATAAATAAATAATAAAAATAAAGGAATGGCAGACATAGGAGAATCCCTGAAAACAAATGGAAGTTACTCTTCTGAAAGAGACATTTACATTTATAAGGGAAATCTCCATTTGTAAGTGCATCTCCTTCTCTGTACCAGGAAGGAAGAGGGGAACAACTAAACCTCCAGAAACTCTTACAGATGGAGGCTACAGACCTAAATCTGCATAACAACCGCACTCCTGTTTACTGTGATTTACCTGATGACCTCCCATAACTGGCTTCCCCACCACCACCATCTCTTTTGTCTTTAGCTTGAGATGGTATTTAAGGTAGTGGCTTGGGCCATTTCAGGGAGTTACTCAGTTTTCCTGGGTATCACCCATGAATATAGGAGGTTTACATGTTATTAAACTTCTATTTGTTTTTTTTCTATTAATCTGTCTTTTATTATAGGGGGCTTCATCTAAGAACCTAGAAGGGTAGAGGGAAAATTATCTTTCCTCCCCTACACAAGTCTCTTAACCAACTGAGTTACTTAGTCATGACTGTACATTTTGATTGGGCAGGAATTAATCCTTAGGTGGGTTCTATCAGGTGGGATTAAGCACTCCCACCAAACTGTATGATTTATAGGCTTACAAGAGGGAGAGGTTTGGAAGAAAAAGGGACAGGAAAGAGAGAGAAACAAATTGTAAAGGGGATGGGTGTGTGTCTGAGTCCCTTCCTTTTTGAGGAACTAACTGGTTTGAATTACAATGAACTGAAAGAGGGTTGTGAAAGACTTTGTGAGACTGAACCCAAATGAGTCTACTTTAGTGCTCAGGTGGCAATGTGTGAAATAAAATTGGGAAGAAGGTCAGTCTTCTCCTTCCCCACCTCTACCCCATGTTACAAACCATAACAGTTTAATAACCAGAGGGGCAGGACAGTTACCTCAAATGGCAACTATGCCCTGGGCACTCTTCGAAACAATTGAAGGAGACGTGTGAGGCTGGGTGAGTCTGTTGTGAGCAACTGACGGCTCTGTGCAGTTCAGATGCAGGTATTCCCGTGAATATGATTGCACCTGGATCCATGGGCTGGTTTATACACACTTAAAGGTAACATTGGTTTAAAACTGATTGTATAAACAAAACCTATTCAGTATAATAGGAGGAGTCTTTTCTGTAGGCTGAAGACTGTGCTGCTTTGTAGTACCACAGAAATCTCACCTGGAAATACAGGACACTCATCCCTCAGTATCCATGGGGGATTGATTCCAGGACCACCCTTGGATACCAAAATTTAAAAGAAATCCATGGATGCTCAAATCCTTTACATAAAATGGCATATGCAGTATTTGCATATAACCTATGCACATCTTCCTATATATTTTAAATCATATTTAGATTACTTGTAATACCTACTATAATGTAAATGTTATGTAAATAGCTGTAAATACAATGTAAATGCTATATAAATGTTTGCTGGCATGCAGCAAATTCAAGTTTTGCTTTTTGAAACTTTCTGGAATTTTTTTTCTGACTATTTTCAATTTGAGGTTGGTTGCATCCACAGATGTGGAACCCATGGATATGGAAGGTCAACTCTAATTTATTTCCTGGACTCCAAGAGATATTCCAAGACTATATAATCTTAGCAGATTATAAAAGTAATTTATATATCATTTCTACTTCTATCTCTATAAAATGAGAGTAGCAATATTTGGCACTATATAAACTTAAAATTGCTTAGCAAACAGATGTTATATTTGTTGTTTTAACACAATTTTTAAAGTTAATTCTCCTCAAGTTTTTATACAATATTGAGCAAGAAGTTTAAAAGGGGTATTGATATTTCATCTACCCAAAATACCAGCAGCTGATGAAGAATTTAAAGTGGATTAGGAATTCAGGTTTCCCCTCTGTATTGAAGGTGGTGGTTGCTCACCACCTCAGTTTTCCCCTTCTGTTTCTCATTAGCAAATGCAAGCTGTTGTCTGCAGGGCTGAAAGAAATGCATACGCAGTCCTCGATAAACCTTTCAGGCTTCTATTCACACTTGCTAGAACTAGAAGAGTTTGGTCATCTTTTTCAAGCAGAAGAAAGCATATAGGTTTTACTTATACAAGTAGAGGAAATGAAAAATCCATGCAATAAAGAACTTTGTTATTAAAATAAAGAAGAACAGTTCAGAACTCTGAATTGTTCAGTCACTGAACTTGCTGACTAATTCCTCTTCTCTCCACTGCACTTTATCACTGAAGGTTAATCAGGATGTGATCTGCAATCACTGCCTCGATCAGTTCTTCTGCCTCATCTGGTGTAGTAATTGCAGTCACAGCTGCAAAGCGAAAGCAGGCATCCTCTTCACAGCTTGGAGACCAAAACACTACTACTATGTAGGAAGGCAGCAGAATTGGCCTTTCTTACCTACACAGAGAGCCAGAACGTATTCCCTGGGATAATTATTCCATAATCCACTCTTACTTTGTCTTTGGGCACAGAACAGTGCAATGGTTAAGCAAAGCCTAACACAAAATCAGGCAGCTCATTTTACTTGACCTGCCCATGAAGTCTATCACTGAAATAGGTGATTCTCTATTTTATTTCCTGGGGAACACTGGCACTCATTAATATTAATAAATATTAATAAATGTTATCAGAGAAAAAATTTCCTTAGTCAAGCTGGTCCTGAAAAAGCTAAACAAATTTTCCTACCATATGATTTTTCAAATTCTTTAATGTGTTAGTTTCCATTGTGATTCTCCATTTACACATAATTTTAAAATTTTAGTTTTATTGAGATATAATTGTCATACGGCATTATATAAGTTTAAAGTGACAGCATAATGACTTGACTTACACTTATTGTGAAATGATTACCACAATAAGTTTAATTAATATCCATCATTCATATAGACTCACAAAAAAAGGAAAAAAATGTTTTTTTCCTTGTCATGAGAACTTTGAGGATTTACTCTCTTAGCAACTTTTAATATATCTTAAATATAGCATACATCAGTGTTAACTATAATCACCATGTTGTACATTACATCCCCAGTGTTTATTTATCTTATAGTGTGAACTTTGCACCTTCTGACTACTTTGATCCATTCTCCTGTGCCCCCACCCCTGCATCTGGTAAGCACAAATCTCTTCTCATTTTCTATGAGTTTTGTTTTTGTTTTTTAGATTCCACATATAAATGAGATCGTATAGTATTTGTCTTTCTCTGTATGACATTTCACTTAGCATAATAACATTTGCAGTCCATCCATGTTGTCACAAATGGCAGGATTTCCTTTTTTTTATAGTTGAATAGTATTCCACTGTGTGTGTGTGTGTGTGTGTGTATCTCACAACTTTATCCATTCATCTGTTGATAAACACTTTGGTTGTTTCCATGTCTCAGCTATTGTAAATAATGCTGCAATGAACATAGGGTACAGATGTCTCTTTGACATAATGATTTTGTTTCCTTCAGATATATACCCAGAAATGGAATTGCTGGATCATATGGTAGTTCATTTTTATTTTTTGAGAAATCTTTAAACTGTTTTCCATAATTGCTGCACCAATTTACATTTCTACCAGCAGTGCACAAGGGTTTCCTTTTCCCACATTCTCACCGGCATTTATCTGTTGTCTTTTTGATGATAGCCATTCTGACAGGTGTAAGGTGATATCTCATCGTGGTTTTAATTTGCATTTCCTTGAGGATTAGTGATATTGAGCACCTTTTCATGTGCCTACTGTCCATCTGTATGTCTTCTTTGGAAAAATGTCTATTCATTTGTTTGCCCATTTGTAATTGGATTATTTGGTTTTTGGTATAAATCATTTTTTAAACTTAGTATTCAAGATTCACTTTAAGGCATCATGGTTTGATGGAAAGAGCTCTAGTGTTATATCTCTGACAATTGCTAGCTTTGCAGTATTACACAAATTCTAATCCTCAATCTCCATATCATAAAGTAAAAATTTAAAAGTTTTGTAGGCGTATTGTAAGAAATAAAAGAGAGAATTACATAATGTGCCTAGCATTCTATACATGGAATTTATTCCTTCTTAGCACTATTTCAAATAGAATACAAAATGACAAGTCATAAAACATTGACTTATGTTCAGTTTCCCATGACTGGTTAGTTCACCATAAAACAATGTCAGGCCACAAAGTTTCTGGTGTCATTAACCTAATCTCTCCTTGATTGTGCCTTTATCATTAAAGACTTCTTTAGAGGCTTGAAAGTTTAGGCCGACCCTTACATATACCATCTTCTAAAAGAGGGGCTAGTTCCAGAAGGTATCCATTAGTTGCAGAGGCCAAATGCATTTATGTATGTATGTTTCACTTTGGCCAAATAATTCTTTGGTACTCTAAAAGTCAACTATGGATTGCATTTTATTCTTGGAAGAGCATAATCATAATGTCAGTTGGGCATGAGTCTATTCCCTGATACTAGCTTGGATAGGCAAGAGTTAACTACCTTTAATATTAAATGGTATCCCTTTAAATTTAAAATGAATTAGACCATGTTGGTTCCCTTGGCTCAAGGATAAATGGCATGGAAATTAAAGAAAATAGTTCTAATGTCATGAAACAGCAAAGGTCAGATAGGGTGAGATGATTACTCTCATCATTATTAACATTACTTTGCATTTAGATAACTCCTCTCCTTTGCCAGACTCATTCTCATTCTAGCCCATTGCTTAGTATCTGAGCAGCTTGTGGAGCTCCTAATGACATCAAGGGTGATCCTGATGTGGAAGAGAAGCCACAAGTCAAGAGGGGAGTGAGCAATTAACCTTCAGGCTTTATTTGCTCACTCTAGTCTTCTTTTGCTAACAACCTGCAAAAATGGGCTTACTTGAAAAGACTACCCATATAAACTTAAAGCCTCTCATGAAACTTTTGATTTATCTGAATTTTAGATTTTTTTAATATAAATTTTAAATTACAACAATGTGTGTGTGTGTGTGTGTGTGTGTGTATAAATTTGGAAAGTTTGGATATTTGTTGTCTAAGCCCAAAAGTACTAAAAGTGCTAACATGTGTAAGGACAAATACAAATTAAAAAGAAGAGGTTTAATTCTCCCTGTTGAAAATAAAGGAAGAGACCATTTATATCAGAAAACTTGTATGTACTTTCTCTTCTCCTTGAAATGTATATAAATCCTTTTGAAAATTAGATAGGACTTTTGTCAGCTTTATGATGCAGGGACGTCTTTCTCAAGGACTTGGGAACCATCTCTTAGAAATGTAAACATCAAGGAAAATAGTATCCTTATCTCACAGTCTGGGGAGGGAGGGAGCCTTGTTCCAAATCACAAAAGTACCTCCTTTCATAAAGATAGGAGAATTTTATCTTCCCTCTGGAGAAAGCTAATACACTAACACAGATGGTCACCTCAATTACCAGATAAATTCAGGATGAACTATACGTGACAAATGGTGCTGTCAAGTCCTCTTACTTGAGGACTAATTATTATTTATTTTGAAACCATGTATGCAATGGGTTGCCTCTGCTTGACTATGTAAAAGAGTGAGATTCCTTTCTGTCTTTGCAAACTTTTAATGAATTGCCTGTGTTGAGCATCACATTCTGGTTTAATGCTTATTCGGTGATAAATGTGTTCTCATCTCTACTATCTTTGTGGAAAGAATTTTTGGGTTGGGAGAAGATTTTGTTTTTAGTTATATTTCCCCAAACATGACTGTGCTTTTAACTGGAATAATGGATTCAAGAAAATAATAGAATACAGTCATCTGTTCTCAATCATAATGCATATGAGACTCATCTGCAGGGTTTAAAATACAAATTCCCAGCACCATATTCAGAGATTCTGACACTACATATCTGGGGGAAAGCAGTGAAGTCCACACTGAACGACTATCTCAGGTGATTTTGATGCTGATGGTCAGTGGGCACCATTGTAAATGGAAGTTTTAACATAATTTTTAAATTTTACCATATGAAAAATACTTCCTTTTGCTGTCCTAGTCACTTCTTGGCTTATTTACAGGTTTTATTTACCTTTACAAGTATAATACATCATCAGCTAGTTCCTCTCTGCCGAGCAGTCTTCTTACATTCTGGCCTTCTTTTTTATCCATAACAGGGTAAGACTTAACTACCCTTCCCAGGCCCCAGCCAGGTCTCTGGCCCCTCACTCTCTGAGGGTCTCTGCCTTCCACTTCAACCAAGAAGATGAACATAATTAGCATCTCTCAACTTCTCTGCCTCTGTCTTTTATTTCTCTTCTCTCCTAAATCAAACAAACAGCTGCCACTTTTCCAAGGTTAACTCCTCCACCTGTACCTTTGATCTCTTCCATATTTTCTTTCCTCATTACGTCAATTATTTCTTTGTTAGTATTCCTAGTCTCTGAATACTTTCTCTTTGCTCATGTAGACTCAGGTGTCTCTAGTCCTCTAATCCAAAAATCTCCTTTCTCATTTAAACTGCTGGCTCAATTTACTCCTCCCTTTCTTTCACCACCAGGGTTATTTAAATAGTAGTCTATTTCCACAACTTTCCTTTTCCTACCCCTCATTCATTGCTCACTCACTGCACAGGGATTCAACTCTCACACAGCTATTTTCGGTTTCAACCTCTCTCCTTGGACCCAGGTCCAGATTTCCTCCTTCTGAGTAGAGTCTGCCTCTACTTTCTAAGAGCACTTCAAAGTCATTATTTTCTAACCCAAACTTCCTTTCTAAAACATGCAAATGCCTTATACTTTTGGCATCAGTTAACAGTACCGACATCCAGTTATCTAAGTTCAAAACAGCCTCTAGCCTTCTCTTTCTCTCACTTCCCAAGTCAAATCAGTTCTCAGGTTCTGGGGGGTCCACCACAAAATACTGCATCTCTTAATAACTGTCTCCTTCTACTGCTTCCACTGCCACTGCCTTCGTGACATTTCTCTCTGCCTCTAGTTCTTCTAACTTGATTCTGTCCTTCACACTTTCCCCAACGTCTGCATTCTGAAACAAAATGTGACCACATCAAATCCTTAAAAAAGTATGTTTGAAAAGATGCAATGGCTCTTCATTGCTTACAAAATGAAGACAAAACACTTTTATTAAACAAATAATACAAAAAGTATCCTTGCCAAAACAATTGAACCTGAATTTATTCAAACCTCTAGCTCTCATTAGTTGACAGGTTATACAGGAAAAGAGGAGCGTATTAAATGACACATGAGTTACAGTCAACCAGATCCAGAGTGTTGGAATTCTAAGAAACAAATTACCAAATTATTTAAAGAGATAAATGGCATTTTAGAAAAGCAAGGGACTTCTATAAATTAAGACAGACTTAAGAAACATGTCAACAAATGCACCATGTGGATTTAGAGGCAAATTGGCTGAGAATAAGATGATATTGAGTAATTATTGTTAAGTTTATTAGATATATAAGTGTAATGACTTTTTAAAGTTCTTTTCACTTATATATATAATGAAGCATGAATAATGAATGTATTTTAAAATATTTCAGAGATGGAGGTAGTAAGAAATAAGCAAAATTTATAAATGTTGACAACTGATGAAGCTGTATGATTACTATGAGCGCTTTTTTACTAATCTCTACTTTTGCATATGTTTGAAATTTTCCATAGTAAAAAAAAAAAAAAATCCTATCATTTTTGGTGTTCAAAATCATTAAGAACCCTGCCCTAACTTACCTTTGTAAACTTGCCTTTAGACATTCCCCATCCTGACCTCCTTATTTTACTTAACCTGTCAAGTACTTTCATACTAGGTCTGGGCTCATGAAGCCATTCTTACATACTTTTGTCTTTATTCTGGAGCAAGCCAGATTACCTCTCCTCAAATAAACTCGAAACTTCACATTAACTACCTAACTACCTACTGATTGCTCTGTGCAGGTGTGTTGTTACTCTGGCATGCTCCAAACACAGGAGCATGTAAAACATTGCAGAAGGTATTTCAGTTTGCAATACATAAGTAGAAAAGTAGTTTCAGATCATCTAATTCTTATTTTGTAACTATTGAACTGTGGTTCTATAACTTTAGCTGATATAAAAAGATGACTTAAGTGAAACCTTAAATTACCCCTAAAAAGTGCAGATTTTAGGAACCTGTGGGACACGTCCATCAATATGGTCAAAATCTCATGTCTGTCATAATATTGACGTGTTGCTATGAAATGCATTCTGAAGCTGGCGTGTGTACTTTGGTGGTGACCAACATTTCATTGAAATAGTATTTTTTTGAGTATTGCATAATATTTCACAGTCATTTTCTGAGTATTCTTCCTAAATAAATTTATCAGCATATAAGGGCAATTTTTAAAGTCTGAATTAATTTATGAGAAAAAAATCCCTCAATTAGACAAATTTTGAATGACATTAGCCTCTCCCAATTTTATCAACCATTAGCCAATATTTTTCACATCTGTGAGCAGTCATAATAATATAAACTACAATGAACACTTTGTATGTTAATGTGGTTATAAATTACAACTTCAGAAAAATGTCTTTTGCCATTTGCCATTTGCTAACATCCACTTAATATAGACAGATATCCCCCTCATTTTCCATATGTATTTAAATGATTTATTATTCAAACATAATCGCTCTTTCCAGATACAATTAGAGAAAAGACTGGGTTCAGACTTACCAGGAAATCTACTGTGGAGGTTGGTGTCACAATTGTAGCCATTGAACTGAGCAGACCCTGGAAGCACTCTAATTATTAGAAGCAAGAGCAACCATATCTGTTCCATTGCAAAACCTAGAAAAGAGTTACTTTTCATGTGGACATCACCAGCCTTCACTCTCACTTGCTGGGAAGACTGAGGCTGATCTCAACTCACTGTTGGATAGGCAGGCTGTCTACATCCATGCAGGCAAAGCTCATTAAAGACCTAAGGATTATCAGAAATAATTATCAACAATGAGGCAGAGATTTTGGCTACAATATTTCACAATTATTTTTATTCTTTGACTCCAGTTTGCAAGCGTGACAAAGCTAGGCTTTTGTAGTAGAAGAACTAAGATATAAATCATAACATTTGCAAAAGAAAGATTTTTATTATAAATAGGAAGAACTCAAACCAAGTATTTAGCAGGTTAGAACAGCATAGCTAGGCAGACTGACTGATTTGGAGGCAATGCTACACTTTAAAGTACCAATATCCATAGTCAGAGGGATTTAACATTCATTAGTTGATTTTCAGAGAATTCTCAATGCTCTCAATGACCAGATAATGTCAAGAAAAATTTCCTCTCAACAAAGGAATTCCAGGATACTACTACTTCTCAAAATCAATGGTTTGTATATCATTTTCCTAGGAAACACAGGAATAAAGCAAAAGGGAGAACAGAAAAATACTACATGTAGAATGACATCCTGGTTTCTCCAATGTCTGCTCATTGGTGGTTGATAATTGATACAAAAGCATGAAAACCTTGAATTCTTAGGAGAGTGTAATGGAAATTGTCAATGTGTGTTGAAAAAATAAATATAAATTGACTTTAATACTTAAACTCCAGTCAGTCTGGTATTTTTTTTTTTTCCTATATGGCCTTTTATTGTCCTGATAAAGTTAAAATATCTTCCAGAAGTGGCCAACTTATTCTCAGAGCATAGTTTGTACACTGGAAAAAAATCTTTTGGGTTGGTGGTTTTGGTCTATGTATAAAAAACAAAAAGAAAATAAAACTGCAAATGACTTGTTCAAATAATTTATTGCATTTTTAAAGCTTTGGGCTCGGGGGAAAAAAATGATGTTTTAGCTGTCCTTGAAGATCTGCCCTTAGATGATCAATTAAGTCTTTAGCAAAAGGAAGGAAATACGTCTTGCTTTTGAATCGTCATTTTAGTATAACATGTTTATGGTGAATAAAGTCACTTTGGTGAGGATGTGGGAAAGGAAATCATGAGTTTACTCACCAAAATAGACACAAAAACTATTAATTAAACAGGAACTTCCTTCCTTAGGCACTATAACATACCATTCAGGCACAAACCTAATCACTTCAGGAAGAACAGCCACATGTCTGGTTAGTTCTGATCCGCTAGGACACTCCGGAAACAGAAGACTCACACAAATGGCTGACCCAGACCCTGGGGTCTCTTGGCCTTGCCTATGCCTTCAACGTCTAGCTCCTCAGGACACTCCAAATAGACGAAGACAGCCTTGCTCTTTTGGAGTCTTTGGAAAACTTTTAGGAAAGACAGCAGCTTGTGTCTGAACGGTACATCCCATCACACACACAGCGATGCAATGCCCCGCTGCTTCCTTCTCATGATGGGTCCCATTAACTCCTAGAAGGCACTGGAGGCTCTAGACCCACACTGTTGTCTCTCAATCTAGAGAAGTCTCCCACCCCTAGGGATTCAGTCAGGAATTTTCAAGAGTGAGTTATTTTTATTATTCAAAAAGGCTTTCTAGCTTTTATATTGTCTCACAGGAGAAAAATAATGCTTATTGAGTGGATGCTGTATACAAAGTAGGCAGTGTGTTGCCAGATCATTTACCTATAGTCTCTCATTCAAATCCTTATAAACACTGGATGATACTGGAATCACCACTCCATGTATAGAAAAGGAAAAATAAGTCTCAGGACGCTAAAGTGACATGGAAAACAAGTGGAGGGACTAGAATTCAACTCTAGATCTTTCTGATAAGAGCTTGCTGCACAAGCTACCTAAATATCATCTGTTATTAAATAAATTTCATGTTATTTTGGTTGCCATTTATCACCAGTTGTTTTCTTTAGCTTTTAAAATCGTGTACCCTTTATTAGATCTTTTCATATAAAAATAAATTCTTACATAGTGAATGCAATTTATTTAATAGATGTATTCAATAATATGGGCATTGTGAGGAAGAAAATTATTTTTTAAAAAGGGAGAGGAGGTCCTGATTGTGGAAGCAGTGAGAATTATTACTACAGACTAAACTGGACACATCTATGTTTAGGAAAAATGGTTAAGAAACACGTGCTACTTGAAACGGACCACTAATAGCAGTAGTAACGTCTTTGCTTTACAACATTAGGTCAGATATGAGGTTGTCCAAAGGACATATCTCTACACTTTGAATAAGACTTAGAGCTCTGTCATGGAGATTAAAACTCTTAATAAATATTTTTTTTGACAAGAAGAAGGTAGAGGTAGAAGGCAGCTTGCTTTAACAGAAAATCCATTGATTTTGATATCAGCAGATACAGATTCAAGTTCCCCCTCAGGCATTCTCTAGATTTAGCATTTGAAAACCAAGATGATGATCATAAGACTTGATAAATTACAAACACATAAAAAACATAGCACAGTCTGAACATACAGAAGGCACTCTCAATCCCGTGGAGAGGGATGGTGACAGGGTCTGTGCTCCTTTGACTAAGCCACATGCTCTGGAGCTAGACTGCACAATACAAAGGTGTCCCATGGGCTAGTAACAGCCCTGATTAGTTGCATCACATTATTATATTTATAATGTTATTTGTATTGGTCTCTGTGTTTTAATATTATGGTACATTAAGCAGGGGAATTTTGAAGGACACCACAACTTTTGTATAGGCAGTATCCACATTCTGATCCCTATAACATTGGCAGTGCTCATGGCATTTTCAAGACTTTGGGAGTTAATGAACTATTTTCTTGTACACTCCCCATCCTCAATCCTATCTCCATCATTTGCTCTCTACATAGAAAACTTGAGTATCAACTCACAGTAGTAGCAAGCTTGGAGACATTACTTGCCACAGTTTCTAAAATTATTTTCTGAAATGGGAGTGCTTGGGGTTTGGAGACTGTGTTGAGATTCTTTACACTCATTAAAGCACAATGTATTGTTTGCTCAGACTCCCCTGCTCCTGGGCATGTGCAATTCTAGACATGTGTACTCCAGTCTCAATCTGGCTTAAAAAACTTAGTTGAGCTTCATGTCACAAGGTAGAACCCAGTGTCTGTGGTTTACCCTGGGATGACCTGAAATGCTTGCTGTCCCATTGCGGCTCCAGCAAACTCTGATTAGAGAACCTGAGCAGAAGCATTTCCCATCTTCTCCACCATCACTAAGTGCAGCATCCAATGACCCTACTTTGGTACTTAACAATGTTGTACAAGACTGTCTGACATGGTCAATATTACAAAACATTAGTAACACATTCTTAGATAACAATGACCTTGAAGACATGTATCACAAGGTTTTTGTACATCTTTCTTAACTCAGTACCTCCATAAATTTAAATTGATTGGGATAGGGGAGGGAGAGGATTGTATGTATAACATTGAATTTTAAGGAATTCAGAAGTCTTGATTTTAAAGAGACACTTGCATCTCTTAAACTGGTATTAAGAGGCTCTGTGTTTTATACTTAGCGATACAAAGGAAGTCATATGCTGAGTGACTTGCTATCAAATGTCAATATTTCTCATATTAAGTTCTCGTTTTAAAATAACTTCTTCTAAAATATGAATTTCTAATTTATTTGCTTAAGATTGAGCTTGGAGTCAGAAAAACATAATTTCACTTTTAATTCTCACTCAGTTTTATATAAATTGAGATAGTTCTGTCACAAACACTGTTCTCTAGATTTTATACATTTGATAATCTTTTTTTGAACCTCCTTTTATTAAGATCTGTTATGTGCCAGATTCTGTGCTACGTTTAATATTCTACTACTAGCATAGATTTAATTTTCGCCCATATTAACAAATGTGGAAACTGAAGCCAAGGATTTTAATTGACTTGCCCAGGGTCACAGACCTAGTAAATGACAGAGAAGAATTCAAAACTAAGCTTGATCTTTGGAATTATTGTAATACTCCGTTTGACTTAATTGGAGTTTGTCAAATAAATAAAATTAATGTCTTGTTAATTTTCAGAAAGTAAATTATATTAATTATGAATTCTTAAAATATGCTTTGAGCTAAATGCTTCAGATGATTGAGGCAAAATATTTTTAATATCTACATAATTGTCATGACTTTATTTCACTTAGGCAGAGTGCATAAAAAATATTATTATTTTCACAAATTGATTTAATGATACTGCCAGTGACTGTTAAGGGCTGATTATGCGCCAGAATTTTTTTTTTTAATTTATTTATTTATTTTCATTTTTGGCTGTGTTGGGTCTTCGTTTCTGTGCTAGGGCTTTCTCTAGTTGCGGCAAGCGGGGGCCACTCTTCATCGCGGTGCGCGGGCCTCTCACTATCGCGGCCTCTCTTGTTGCAGAGCACAGGCTCCAGACACACAGGCTCAGTAGTTGTGGCTCACGGGCCTAGTCGCTCCGCGGCATGTGGGATCTTCCCAGACCAGGGCTCGAACCCGTGTCCCCTGCATTAGCAAGCAGATTCTCAACCACTGCGCCACCAGGGAAGCCCCAGAATGTTTTTTTAAGCACTTTTCTAACCATATTTTCTAAGTATATTTTCTAACCATGATACAGGTAAATTATTCTCCTTATTCTGAGGATGAAAAAATTGAGGCACAGAAATGTTAGGGAATTTGCCCAAGGTTAAACAGATGACCAGTATGAGAATCAAGATTCAATGTACATGCCATATGATCCAGAAATCCCACTCCTGGGCATATACCCAGAGAAAACCATAATTCAAAGAGATACATGCACCCCAGTGTTCATTGCAGCACTATGTACAATAGCCAGGTCATGGAAGCAACCTAAATGTCCATCAACAGAGGAATGGATAAAGAAGATGTGGTACACACATACAATGGAATATTACTCAGCCATAAGAAGGAACAAAATTGTGCCATTTGCAGAGACATGGATGGACCTAGAGACTGTCATACAGCATGAAGTAAGTCAGAAAGAGAAAAACAAATATTGTATATTAATGCAAATGTGTGGAATCTAGAAAAATGCTACAGATGAACCTATTTGCAAAGCAGAAGTAGAGACACAGCCATAGAGAACAAATGTGTGGACACCAAGGGGGGAAAGGGGGGTGTGGGATGAATTGGGAGATTGGAATTGACATATATACACTACTATGTATAAAATAAATAACTAATGAGAACCTACTATATAGCACAGGGAACTCTACTCAGTGCTTTGTGGTGACCTAAATGGGAAGGAAATCCAAAAAAGAGGGAATATAAGTATACGTATAGCTGATTCACTTTGCTGTACAGCGGAAACTAACACAACATTATAAAGCAACTATACTCCAATAAAAATTTAAAAAAAAAAAAAAAAGATTCAACACACAATGACTGCAGAAACCACCCTCAACTATTATACGGCATTGCCTTCCAGAAAATGGTCCTTACAACAGTACATCAAATGGAAATTTGGCGATTATTTGGTAAATTTAATCAATATTGATTTATTCCTACATTCATTTATCAAATATTATTGAATGCTTACACATGCCTGGTAGTGTCCAGGAGAGCTGAGGTAATGAAGTCAGAAAAAATTGTTTGCATAGAACTTACATTCTAGTGAGGGAAGTCAGAAGAAAACGAAATCTATAAGTGCAATACAGAGTATATTTACAATTAGTGCTATGGAGAAAAAGTAAAAGGAATGACAGGAAATTCTGGGGCAGAGGAGAGGGAGTTTTGAAATTTTAAATGGTCAGGGATATAAATCAGTCCATATAAATGAAGCTCGGGGGAAAAAGAACAACTTCATTTATGAACTACCACATCTACCTGTGTTTAATTTGTACTGCACTTTTTTTTTCTCTTTAGGCATTTCCCAAATAAAACAGGTTTTCAGTGCATAAATTATTCTCTGGGAATAACTTGGACACTTTGAACAGCCGCATTAACCTTTTCAGATGAATAAAGTTGGCTCTTAGTATCCAAGAAAAGTAATTTATTAAACAGCACCCCTGTGACCTGAGAAAAAGTGAATCTGTTCAAAAGTGCTTTTACCTACTCTCGAGAAATAACTCTTGCAGAAACAATTCATCAAAATTTCATATTTCTTTAATTTTATTACCTTCATATGGGCCACGGTGTATGATACTGTTCTAGTTGGGAAGAAAAATAGAAAATTCAAACCAAAAATCATTTCTTCAAATATTTAATTGTCAATCTAAGACATGCATTTTTTTTTTAGTAAACTAAAGCAAATTGTTTAATCATACAGATTCGCAAAAATATGGAATGGGCTGTTAGGCATCAGTGATCATCTTAATCCTCTCATTCTCAGCCCTCCTGTGCATTTACTGACCTGCTACTCTGCACAGACTTGCTGTCCCCTACGGGGGCTCAACCTCTTTCCTGGCGTTTCTGTATGACCCACTCAAGCCTGCTTCTCAGAAGAGTTCAGAAACAGTTCATTAAGCTTTAAATGACTGCAAATAGTTTGAAGAGTTCCCAGGAAAGGGGAGGAGAAGAAATGTACGTGTTTTAATAGTGATCAAAATTTAAGTTAAAAGAATAAAGCCCTACTTCAGCCTTCAAAGGAACCAATAGGACCCAGATAAGATCTGGGGCAAAAAAGGCACTGAAGTCATACAGGTAAGCAGCTGTCTTGCTCAGTCAAGTCTCACGGCATTACATGGTCTTGCCTCTAGAAAAAGGACATATTAGCTCACCCTCCAAAATCACCAGTTTTACCATGCTGGAGACAATGACTATTTAATGAAGAAATCTGTTTTTTGATCGGGTGTCTAGACTGAAGCTCTATGTTCTTTATTTCTGTGTTTGCACTGGGACATTAGAGGCAAATATATATTAAAAGGAAAATGAAAATATAAAATTTTCATCAGAAATATCCATTATTATGTACATATACATTCTTTAACATAGAATGTCCTTGTCTTGCTAAACAAAGAATAAAACACACTGTGTACTTTCAGAATAATGCCTCAAACAGAGAAGGAAACAGGTTTAGTCATCAAGAAGACATTCAGAAATTTTATGACTCTAAAGAGACTGATGTATGCTATGAGAAAATATGAATGCTAAAGGTTGTTTCTAAGAGTAAAACCTAATCCAATTTTCTCTGACACGAAGTGAGTGCTCATTTATTTCCCTTTCCCCACATTTCTCACCTGTCTTTCTGTTGAGGGTTTTCTCAAGTAATCTCTAGCATGTAAATGATCTACAGTGTTTAGCTTAGAACATTTATTCTAGCACCTTAGTTTTTGGGGTACTGACAGATTGAACTAAGTCACTCTAAAAGCTTTTTAAAATAATTTACCACATTCATTTTCAAGATACATGTACATTTTATTCTTCTGAAGTATCTTTGAAGATGTATTAGTATATTGACTTCCTTCATCCTTTCATGAAGTACAGTGATAACAAATCAATAATAAAGTGATAATTTATTTATCTTAAATGCCCATTTCCCTCTAATTAATTAAACAATTGACTATTAGTGTGATCATTTCAGAATGAAAATATTTCTCAATAGAGATGACGTGCAAAATACGTATGAGCAGGCATAGCACAGGAATCAGCCAATCAAAAGAGACACCATGCTGATATATTCTGGCTGGATATCAACCCACCTCCAAAAAATCAAAGGTTTTTGCATGGGTACCAATAACAATAAAGATAACTTCATACTTTGGTCAACTCTTACCTAAGAACACAAGAGCCCCTTTCTATTAGTACTCCACTATTTGATATTCCTTGGTTAATTCATTCATTTATTTATTCATTCCACAAATTTTTATGAGCAATTTCTAAGTATTAGACTCAGGGGACTCGGAATCAATCCAGTGATGAGCAAAACAAACATGGTCCTTACCCTCACGGAGTTTAAAAACTAGAGGGAGGAAAAGTCATTAATAATGGCATACATTAAAATATACTTAAATATATATTTGGTAAGTGCTATGAAAGAAAATAAAGAGTGCCTCAGGAAAGTATAATATGTATTGACAGGAGGATGTTTCTAACACAGTCAGAGAGATAGCATTCTATTGAGCAGTTAGGATCTATAGCTAGCTCATATAGTCAAAATTACCCTGGAAATTCCCTAAATTGTCCATCTTTATGTGGGATTCCTGAGTAATATAACAATATTTTGAATGAGTTTCCTCCTGATCACTTCTGTTGTCCCACAGCTCTTGATCCTTTTAGGAAGATGAGAATAGAACCTATATTAAAAGAAAAATATCACCTAATTCTGACTTCCAAACAGCCTTATTTTAACTCAAAGTAGAGAAAATTGCATAAAGATCCATGGTTTTTGACTACTAGAGACCAAGAAGATTTTGGTTCTCAAACATCTGGACTTTAAGAGCCAGAGTTGGAAGACTGAAGAGTTTGGAAGCCTAGAGTTTGTACTAAGGTCCACAGAGAAGGTGTGAGGTATGACAGCCATGGTGGACACAGCAAGGGCAGTGATGCTACCTAAAGACCAAACAGATGAGAATTCCCTACTAAGGCCAATTAGGACCACATGATGGTAAATGGACTAAATACCCTCACCAATGCCAGGGCAATAATTATTTTTAAAGTAGCTAATGTATAGAATAATTACTACTTTTTATTTTATTTGCATAATTTTTCCTTTTTTTTTTCTTTAGTTACTCCAACATCTTAATAGACTGATTCACCCATGTGGCCTATGGGAATGTGGAAAAAGTGCAACGTCCCCTTGCTTAAGGCCTGGGTGGAGGTTGCAGCATCACATCAAGGGAACTGTGCTTAAAGGTTCTAGGTAGTTATAACAGCTAAAAGGGATAATTGGAGAAATGGAAGCCAAGGTCATAACCTAGAATATTTGAGACATTTCCTATTCCAAAATTCTACAAAGAGATAATCGAAGGCTAGGTGGTTAGAACTGACACCTGTCATACAATTCAAGTTTTCCTTTTATTTGGCTACTTCCCCTCCCCTATAATCTCCTTCTCAAACTACAAAGGTATTGCCGTACTGCTCTTCTCTTTACTTTGAAACTTGTTTCAAAGATTAGTACATTCTAACGCTCTAGCTCATTAACTTTCATCCACTCTCCCCTTAGGATTTTGCTTTTTTCCTGTCTTTCTACTGAAATTACTCTTCTATTTATACTAGGAATCCTCTAATGACCAAATCCAACAACCTCTTTTCTTCTCACACTACTGGAAATCTTTGTAACATTTGCAATGCTATTTACACACCCTGTGAAATGCTTTCCTGTCCTAGTGTTCATGCCCTGCATAGTCCTGTTTCTCCTTCAGTTATTTAAAAAAAAATTTTTTTAACATCTTTATTGGAGTATAATTGCTTTACAACGGTGTGCTAGTTTCTGCTGTATAACAAAGTGAATCAGCTATACATAAACATATATCCCCATATCTCCTCCCTCTTGCATCTCCCTCCCACCCTCCCTATCCCATCCCTCTAGGTGGTCACAAAGCACCGTGCTGATCTCCCTGTGCTATGTGGCTGCTTCCCACTAGCTATCTGTTTTACATTTGGTAGTGTACATATGTCCATGCCACTCTCTCACTTCGTCCCAGCTTACCCTTCCCCCTCCCCGTGTCCTCAAGTCCATTCTCTATGTCTGAAGCTTTATTCCTGTCCTGCACCTAGGTTCTTCAGAAACATTTTTTTTTTATTTTTTTAGATTCCATATATATGTGTTAGCATACGGTATTTGTTTTTCTCTTTCTGACTTACTTCACTCTGTATGACGGACTCTAGGTCCATCCACCTCACTAGAAATAACTCAATTTCGTTTCTTTTTATGGCTGAGTAATATTCCATTGTATATATGTGTCACATCTTCTTTATCCATTCATCTGTCAATGGACACTTAGGTTGCTTCCATGTCCTGGCTACTGTAAATAGAGCTGCAATGAACATTGTGGTACATGACTCTTTTTGAATTATGGTTTTCTCAGGGTATATGCCCAGTGGTGGGATTGCTGGGTCGTATGGTAGTTCTATTTTTAGTTTTTTAAGGAACCTCCATACTGTTCTCCATAGTGGCTGTATCCATTTACATTCCCACCAACAGTGCAAGAGGGTTCCCTTTTCTCCACACCCTCTCCAGCATTTATTGTTTGTAGATTTTTTGATGATGGCCATTCTGACCAGTGTGAGGTGATACCTCATTGTAGTTTTGATTTGCATTTCTCTAATGATTAAGTGATGCTGAGCATTCTTTCATGTATTTGTTGGCAATCTGTATGTCTTCTTTGGAGAAATGTCTATTTAGGTCTTCTGCCCATTTTTGGATTGAAGACAAAAAGACAACCCTCAGAATGGGAGAAAATATTTGTAAATGAAGCAACTGACAAAGGATTAATCTCCAAAATATACAGGCAGCTCATGCAGCTCAATATCAAAAAAGCAAACAACCCAATCTCCTTCATTTATGATTGCTCATTTCCTACCACTTTGATCACGCTCTTCATCTTTCTATCCTTGAAACTTCCCAACTTCATACAAATTTAAAGTTCCAGTCCCTATACTTCTCTTGTCATCAGATTTTCAGCTCTTCTCTCTCTCCTCACATCCAGACCTGTATTTCCAGCCTAAGTATTCCATATCGAAGTCCTATGTGTGTATCTGATGCAATACACACAAACCTTAACTTTTCACCCAATCACATTTTTCTCCTGTATTTTTAGCCCTCTGTTTCACTCAGTAACTCCAACTAGAGTTTTAGTAGTTATTTGCAGCTCTACTGATGCTACCTCTCACATAGATACCAAAGGCTTCACTCCTGTTATTTGCAACCTTACTGGTATCTTTATTTAAGTTCCTCATCAATTCCTCAATCTGACTCCAAACATTCCCTATTAGTTTACTTTACCTCTTCCTTATCCACCCCCACCTCACACAATACGTGGTCTAGCATACGCTCTTATCACAACTTCCAGAACACGTCATGCTTTTGTTTGTTTTCTTTTTCTCATATGCATTCTCCTCTGCTCAAATGCTCTTTTTCTCCAGGAATATGTCTCCTTTATGGAGACTTTTCTGATTCTGGCTCCCTCCTAAATTATTTCTACTTCCAAGTTGTTTCAAACAAATTTGGCAACCTGCTAAGTATTTACAATTTGCTGCCATCTGTATTTTGACACTGGCACCAGGTTTAAACTAAAGTCAAGCACATCTTTTGCTCCAGAGCTGCTAATAATCCATGACATAGACTGCTCTCTTTGATTTTTTCAGTTGAAGAAACTGATTCTCCTTGTTTTTTTTTTTCCCCAACTCTAACACTGACCCCTTACCATTCTAGTAGAAAGCATTTTTTTGTTTGTTTGTTTTAATTTTGTGGTTGGAACTCAGGCCTACTTGAAATGTGATAACTGTGCTCACTAAGATCAGGAGAATGGCAAACCTGAATGAGCCAATGGAGTCGTATGAGGCCCCACGGGGTAGGCTGGAGCCACCTGGATTTAATTCTACCCATTCAAACATCTGCTTGTATTATGATAGCTGGTTTTTAGGAGATCAAAGGAGCTGGTGTGGAAATGGTGTTTCTATGACTGTGCAACACACAAACATTATTTAAATGTTCCCTCAACATGCGTATATATCCAAAGCCCATTGGAGCATCAGACGGCAATAGGAGCTGGTACCATGTCCACATTGTTAGCCTTGCTCCATTATGATGGAAATAACCAGCAAGACAGAGACAGATAGTAAGGAAAGAGGTGGGGTGTACTGTGGCATGGAGACACAGTGCCTGTAACATAATATTTGAATTTCCAATTTTGCTTGAAAAAGCAAATCAATCTGACCATGGCTCTACAATCTCCATGGCTGCAGGTGATTTGTAAAAAAGCTCCTCTTCTATCTCTATGGAGATAGAGCTCTATGGCCACATGAGATCTTAGCATTGAGATTAATCCCCCATGTGTGGAAGTCAGAGATGGGTAAAATAATCAATGTGCATGGCTGAGCAGGTTGAATGCCGGAGGCCAAAGGGTAAATGATGCCAGCAAGCAGCGATGCTTCTGGTCATTCTCCTCCCAGGATCCTGATCCTGAAAGCATATTGTGAGTGTACTTAATGGGATGATTTTTGTAACATTCATTTATCAAATATTTTATACTGTTCAAAGGACTTTGATATTTATCCATTTATTTAGAACTTACATCTCTCCTGTAACGTCATAAAGCATTAGAACTGGAAAATTCCTTAGAGGTCATTTCTCCAACATCTGCATTTACTAAAACCCAAAGAGATCTTAGATTGCCTAAAATCCTATGAGTAGTTAGTAATACTGGATCCTACACCTGCTGATTTTTCAATCTGTAGCTTCTCCCATAACTCTAAGGAGCCACCTAGGCAAGAATTTGTTCATCAGATACTTTATCAATTTTTATCATTTATTTGTTTATATAATTACTATTGATAACCATTATTTAATAGTTATTAAACATTATTTACCAATATTACCTTTAAATTCTCACTGCAAACTTATAAGTACTATAATTGTTCCCATTTTACAGGTGAAGAAATTGAAGCACAGGATAGTTAGATAGCTTACTTTAGGTCACTCACCTAGGAGGTGGTAGACATGGCACCTGAACCCAGGTTATCTGGCTACAGAATCTCTACTCTTAAACCTGCACTATACTATCTCCCTACCATTCCTTTCCATACATGAAACATGAGGAGTTAGGAGAAGGGGGATGAAGAGAATATTAACTATGACTGAATAGTTAACACCAAAGAAACTAAATTTTAAACCAGAGTTATCTTGAAATGGCAAGATAAAGTGTTTCCTGCCATGGACAAAAATCAGTCTCTTGGATAATTTGAGTTCACTTAAAGAGAAAGAACAAATCTTCATTTGAATGTATCCAAGATGCAAACTAATTTTAAATACAAAACCCTGTACAGAGATATACATTATCCATGAGCTGTTCACAGCCAGGTTTTCTTCTCACAATTAAATAGATTAGTATCTTTGGAGATGAGCTCTATATTATCAAGGTTACATTCTCAGATGCTAAGGCCACCATGGACTCGAACACAGTCTTGAGATGTGACGGGTCCATGTAGATATTATTTTCTCATAGTTTTGTTTTACTTTCTCTCTCCATCCATCCATCTATCTGTCGTGGTGGTGATGGTGATTGTTGAATCATTTGGTATTAAGTTTCAGACATTTTGGCCCTTAATATTTCAGCACACATCTCATAAGAAAAAATGGACCATCTCTACATAACCACAATACCATTACCAAACTTAAGAAAATTACAATTAACTCATAATAGCATCCAATATCAATTCAATATTCAATTTTCCCCAATTCACCAAAAGTATATTTTATACCTGTTTTTTTTCCTTAATCTGGGATCCAAAAAAAGAGACCAAAAAGTTAATACAACTAAATACAAAGGTGTATGCTTTGCATTTAAGGTGTGATAGCCCTTTAGTCTCTTGTAATACAGAAAATCTGAGCACTTTACGTTGGTAAGAATTCTATGGTCTCACCAGACCAAAAGAATGTGAGAAAATGCAAGATTCTGTCAAAATCAGAAATATTTAAAGCTAGATGAAATTCATTCAAATATCTTGAGTCCATAAATTCAAAATTTAGTCAAATATTAAGAGCTGCATGACTGAGATTGCAGAGAGAAAAACTGAGTTAACATGTAACATGAATCTAAAGAACATTAGAAATGCGGATTATATGGTCTGGAAAAGTCATGTGGGCTATAACAATTCTTCTCTAATTTATCAAGTCCTTGTATAGGCTGTAAATAAAGTTATGTTGCATGATGATTACTAATAAGAATCTACCCATTGTCCCAGTCAAAACCTCTGGCTAATAAGCAATTGCAGTTAGCTTAGAAGATAAGTGCTTTCCATCTATCAGCATCTATTAACCCCAGGATTATGTAGGCATAGAAGTGTTAAAGATAATCAAAAACTAGAGAATCATTTTTCATGTTACAGAATCTATGCATGTTGGTATTCTTAGTATTTCAAATGTATTAGAGAATTTGACCTACTTAACTAACAGTTTTGTCCTTTTATTTTGATTTGAGATGTGGAACTGAGTAAACGATTTAGACTTTTAAGGTAAAATTGACATGATTATATATAAGATTATATATATTATTGAGATGGTTAAGAAAATGTAAGATTGAACAAATTTTAAAATCTATTTTTAAGCACTAGTTAAATAATTTATAGATGGATTATTATAGCAGATAATTAAACTCCTTCAAACATATTAAATTGCCTTTTATAAAAATTTATTATATTCAATTTCCTATTCTGTACGTCAGTTAACTACTTGCATATAAAATCAAATATTTCTCAAAAACCTGTTAAAAAATGACTATCAAAGTCTGCTTAGACTTACAGATAAATAGAATTTGAGCTTAAAATCTTCAAGAATAGCTAGGTTTGGTCATTTATAGTTTTAATGTAATGTTCATCCTTAAAAAATTCAGAAGATATTTTTCAATTACTCAAAACAGAACATCAGGAAAACCTCACACTAAACACAGAGTAAATGGTTGTTTTGCTTCAGATGCCATAATAAAAGCTGAGATAGAATCACACCTTTAAATGCTAAAATCATATACCACACTTTGAGATGTTTACACTCAGAGTTACAGGGGAACTAAGATCAACTGTAGGATATCAGTTTGATGTTGTCTATCTCACGCTTACATAAAGTCATAAATAAATTCATTGACTGGAATAACAGGAAGACTGAACATGCTATTTAAATTAATTGTTTCTCTTTTTTCTCCAAGATTACGTAGTTGAATTTGTTGATGATAAATGCCAGTTTGATGTAACTTCACTAAATGCACAGAATATGCATTTCTGAATATGTGTTTCTGCCCTCCAAAAGTTTTTAATCAAAAGGCAAACACTTCAGCTTTATAATTACATTATCAACATTAAAACTTCTAGAGGTTAATTTATGGAGAATATGTTTATGACCTTGGGATAATGAAAGATTTCTTAGGAAAAAACATTGTTGTATCATCATAAATTACAGGCTGGGCCTCCCAACAACTTCCTTCTAGAGGCTTACTGAGATATTTTTGTTTTCATGTTGCCCATTAATTCATATAATGTGACATTTATGCAACACACACTAACATACCTTTGAATAAATATAACCATAGGCTTGGGCTCTGGTTCCCATTTCAGCACTAATTGTCTGTGGTCTTGGGGAAGTCACATAATGTGCCTTACCCTCAGTTACCTCATGTGTGAAATAAAATGTTTGGCTAGAAATGACTGAGATGACTTCCAGTTATAAAGAGCCAATGAATGCATGATGTTTTAACAACTGTAGGAGAATATAGTGATAAATTCCCCAGAGACTTCTTTCTAAAATCATCTCCCTTATCAGAATTTAGGTTTTACTATATCAGGAAGATTTAGAGATCTTCTACTGCTTTTTTAACTTTGTCTATGACAATCAATTAGGTGGCAAATGTTGCATCTAGAACACCCTCATATCTATCTCTTGTCATTTTCATAAGAAATAAAACCTGTAAGAGGTCTCACAGCCTAATCTCAATAGTGTTAAAAAAAAAAAAAAGGCAATAGCCCTTTCACTTTTTGAGCAGCTCTGTCCTTCCACAGACAAAAATGGTAAAATTAAAATTACATGAAAAAATATAAATAAGTTGTTATTGGTTTTATACTTTTATTTATTTCTCCTTGCATCTATATTTGTTTGTTTCTCAAAGATCTCAAAAGCCTTTAGGAAACAATAATCACAAAATAAAATAGGCTGCTGGTAATTTATAACAGCACTTTGTTCTGCCTGAAATACATTTTCAACCCTGTTCTCATTAATGTTCATGATTTTTTTTGTCATGTTGAACTATTTGGGGGGATGTAATATTAACCTTCATGACAACACTCTGAGGAGTACATTGAAGTGAACAGAGAGCTGCCTTTGTTTTTTAGATGTGGGAATTGATACCAAGTGGCTAAATGTTTTTCCTAGGTAACGCATGCTTGTAATAGATAATATAAAAGGAGGTAACTAAAAGAAGCTTCCGAAGTAATAATTTCTAATATCTCTAACTCAGCTATTTGCTAACAACAAAATCACATCCACAAAGCACAACACTTCGGGACATAATGAAATGAGATCCACCAACGTTTTAGCCAGTTGGATCAAGTAGCATATACACACAAAAGCATTACTCAAGAATTGATGTTGAAGTCGGGGAGAACCTAAAATTTAAATCCTTCTATTTAAACATTTCAATAAGCACCACATTAATTGTTTCTATTTTATGAATTTAAAAGGTTATGCATAGATCACTGGAAGTGATCATTATATCAAATCCTTACTCTGAAAATCAGTAGTTAAGAGGATAGAATTAAGCATTAATCCTGACTTTCAAGGAGTGGCAGTATTTCTGTTTTAAAAATAACTCATTGAAAAAAAAGTTTGTGTGTGTGTGTGTAGGAAATATAGAAAAAATATTAAAGATTATGCTATTATTTCAATATCTTGTATATTTGTAATTTATCATAATAAAAACTCAAAATCAGGAGACCTAGTGGTAACTTATTCTGTGATAACTTGAGTAATGCATTTTGCTTCTCTTTGATTTTCTGGTTATCTGTAAAATAAGGACCTACATGATCTAAGTGGCTAACTAAAACTGGGTTACAGAACCTTTGAAAAAAGGACATTTCATCCTTTATCTAGTAGAGTTAGGGGGAAGAGGCAGAAATCAGCCTAACATTTATAGGATGAAAGTCAATGAGGTCAAGATATTGGAGAATGAGAGATATGAAGGGGAGGAGAGTTATCACTTCTTAAGAAGATAGCTTATGAGCTTTTGTGTTTTAGATGAGATGAACATAATTCTAACAAAGTTATAGTCCTGGTTATATCCAGGGTTAGGAATGTAAGACATAATTTTAAACACAATTTTTCGGCTCTCTCTCATAAACCAAAATGGTCTCTGGGATCTGAACCATCAGGCAAGCTCTAGATGGCTGTGGGCCACAGTAGGCAAGGTAAACTTCCCTTACAGTGGGTCTCAGACAGAAGTAAGTGAGGGGAAGGAGGTGAGCAGAAGGAAGGAGGTGAGCAAAAGAATGTATTATTGTGGACGAGACTGCAGACAGTGTTTCATTATAACTAGGACAGCAGGATCTTTGGCAAATTTAAACATAAATCCTCAGAGTCACGGAGATCCCACCACTTCAGACTACTTTGGTAAATAGTCTATCAAGAACAGTATGAAAACCAAAGCTCATCATAACATAAATGTCTCTGACCCAAAGAATTACACAAAAGGTGTCACCCAGCAATACATACTTAACTACTAAGTGAATTTCAATGGGTGTTTAGTTTGGTCCATTCATCGGATGACTCCATGAAAAAGATAAAATATAAATGGGATTTGAAGAAAAATAGGGATTAGATCTTTCAAAAATGTTAAATAGTCTCATTTTCTCCTACATGCGATATTTGAAAATCTGTATAAATTAACTCTCTTCACTAAACACAAATCAAAGCAATGGAACAAAGAACAGTTTTGTTTTCAAGCTATCTGCACACCCCTTGAGGGTTTTACTGACCCCCTTAAGAGGATGCTATAACCCACAGGCTGTGCTGAAAATCATGGGTTTAGATTAGGAAAACCTTTTAAAATAACTATTGTGCTGGTATATTAGTTTAGTGGGTCAAGAATAACATTTCTCATGAAATAGAATAGTATGGGATAGTATAGGATGGAATGGAATAGATTATATTTGTAAAATGTTTATGTGCTATACATGTATGGATGGATGTGTGTCTACTAGATCACAATGTAAAATATCTGACTGTGAGTTATAGTCAAAAGTTTGAAACCCACCAGTTTAGAATAAGGTAGAAACATGGTACACATGGGCTAAATGTCCCTACCCACAAACAAGTTTTGACTGGTCCCACAAAAGAAGCAAGCAAAAGGATAATAATAATATAATCTATGGCTAAAGAACAGGGAGTGGGCCATAGGAAGATCAAACTCTTAGACCTGCTTCACTGCACCACACTCACTAGCCACGTGAACCAATTGATCATAGAGATGGGCAGCACAAAATAAGACCATTTAAAAGTATCGATATAAATATCACTGTTCAAAACTTCATGTTCAAATCTCTAGTTATCTCTCTGCTACATGAGTGAGATTCATCCAGTTTGTGGATTTTATATAAGAAATCATAGACTACTTCCCTCTTGCTCTGTTACACTGTCAGAAAGTTACTCTTTGAAAGTAGGTGTATGCTAAAAAAAATTAAAAGATCATTTTAACTTTTAATGGAAATAAGAAGGTGTGTTTACAATGAAAAAAATCTAAAACATAAGTCATTTCAAAGCCAAATAAAAAAATGTGGGGTTAATATTTTGTATCCATAGCAGAGTTGTCTGAGTTAACGTGAGGAGTTTCAAGAAATACAGAAACACAAATCTCTCCCTCTAGCGATTCTAATGAGTAAGTATCCAGGGTTGAGAACCACCGAGACAGAAGAATAAGGTTTTGCTACAGCTGAGATTCCATTTATAGTTGTCTTTTTTTCATTGGTAAGCAGATTTTTTTTCTTCACCATGGCTACACAACAAGAGTCTGAAAATAGAACCTCCAAGGAAGGACAATGCTACCTGAAGCTACAACATGGCAGCTTCTGTCCACAAGAGTCAGCCAATAAGCAACATAGTACATTTATGAAACTACAGAAAATGAGTTAAGGCTAAGTGTTTGTTGCTTTGATATAGTTCTGACAAATAAAGTGAAAGATATTGAATCAGAAGCAAAACATTTATAGGAAAAGAAGTAAGGAATCTTCTTTCCTACTGAGAGACTATATCCTCTCGTGTCTCTTCTCTGGTCAAATGAAGTAGGATTTTATTTTCCCTTAAATAATCATGACACTTCACACCATGGCTGATGAATCCTACAAATAGACTGCCTCATCATATGTCCCTGCTCAAAATCTTTCATCATTTCTAACACCTTCCAGGAGAAAACCCAACTCTACATGACATAGTAAGAAAAAGCTCCCAAGATGAGATTCCTACTTACCCACCCAAACTCCCACCCCCAACCTACACACTATACTTTGTATAGTTCCCAGAGATAAGAAGTTATTTTACACATCCATGCCTTTGCTCACTTTGCTGACTTTGTCTGGAAAGCTCTTCTTTCCAACTCCACCCTCTCCCTACAGGAACATCTCTCCATTCAGCCTTTCAAGAATCAGCTCAAGCACAGCTCTTCTTTGAAAATATTCCTCTATCAAGACAACCATTCTTGTTTGTTGAGATGTTAAATTGACCACTGACTTTTCTGTGTTCCCACCAGAGTCTGTGCATCATTCTATAATAACAGTTCTAAAAATGTTTTACACTTAGATCAAGGTTTATCAAATTCAGCACTAGTGACATTTTAGACTGGATAAATTCTTTGCTGTAGGATATTTTAACAGCATTGTAAGATGTTTAATAGCATCCTTGGCTTCTTCCCACTATGTGCCAGAAGAACTCCACCTCAAGTCATGACCACTTCCTATCTCCAGATACTGCCAAATGTCTCCTGCAGTCAAAACCACCCCAGCTGACTAAGATGTGCATCTTTGTTCTCCCCTAATAAACCTGTAAGTTTCATGAAAGCAAGAATGTTATTTTCACCTTTGTATTTAGAACTTAGCATAGTGCCAGGTCCATTGTAGATTCTCAAGCTATGTTTGTTAAAGGAATGATTATCTTGTTACAAAAGGAATAGTAACACACTATCAAAATGTAGAAGATCAAGCATATCAACATCTATCCTGATCATGATAATGCTTTGGTTTTTTTTAAGGATTACATCACTACTGAAATTAAAATTTTCAATATCATCAAAACATCACTTAAAATCCTCAAATCCATCCACCCATCACTAGAAATCATTTGTATTGATTTTTATGTGGTTTTAATACAAAAGAAAATGAGATTTGGGGTCTAGAACTTGATTTGAAATTATACCTAGGTATATAAAACTCTTGGAGTAAAAATTGATTGAATATAGTTGGTTAACTGATTCTGTTTTTTAAAAATGCTCAGCTAGTATTTTTATGTTCTCTGAATAGCTTTAATTAATTACTTCACTTTTTAAAAAACGTTCAGGGAGTATTTTTATGCCCTGTAAATAATATTTTCAATTTAAAAAATTTTTACAAACTAAACCCCATCAAAGTTAAAAATAGTCCCTTCCTAAGTCTACTTTCACTCCACTAACATTGATGGAACACATTTCTATGATAGAATTGATAAAGCAAGGAATTTTAGAAGCCAGAAATACATTACTTTAATTTAAAATACTTATTCAAAAGAAGTTCCTAAATAGAATTTCTGTGCCAGAATTCAAATATGTGAGCCCAAATATGCATAATACACAAATACACATAAGTTTTTTAAATGTATGTATTCTATGGATAATGATTTAAAATCTCTAAAAGATTATTTTAAAAGCTATCAATTATTTTAACTTCTTATATCCAAATTATTATTAATTACATTTAAAACAGAAAGAAAAGTTAGCCATGAATTCTTTCCAACTCCATAATATATCTTATCTAGAGATAAATTATTTAATTTGAAAGTACAATTCATGTAATGTACAAAGGATTTTCATTAATGATGGTGTGTTCAACTAAGAGATAGTGTGGCTATATGAACTCTGGCTATTTATTAGATAAGCATATTTGAGCAAATATTGTATTTTAAATTCTAACAATTTGACAATAAGTGGTCTTCATTCTTTCTTATTTTCTCTAATGATGTAATTTCATATTAAATGACTATAATGTTATTGAAAGTTTAAAGTCAACCTTATTTTATAGAGAATCTTAACTTTGCAAATAAAGCCACTGACGTTTTCATTTGGTCTCAGTTCCTTTTAACCAAACTAAAAATATCTTGTGTATTCAGCATCTGAAGTTTTCACGCTCACAGAAATAGAAATAACAAAACGTCATATTAATCTATCTTTAACGTCATTGTTCTTGAGGTTTAGCAAATTTTTTTTTCTTCTTCTTCAAAGTTTGGCTCTCTATATTCTAAATGATTTTTGGTCACTTTTAAAAAATCCATAAATATCCAAGTATATGATTCTGGTTTTTATATTTTTTGAGATACTAGTACGTATAACCCACTGCAAGTTCTAGAAAACTAATACTTTAAACCAGGACTCAGTAAACTATGGCCTACAGGCTGAATTCTACCGATCACCTATTTTTGTATAGATCATGAGCAAAAGCAGTTTTCACATTTTTTAAATGGTGGCAAAAAGTCAAAAGAAGAATAACATTTCATGAAAAGCCAAAATTATATAAAATTCAAAAATTCCAGTGTCAGGAATTCCCTGGTGGTCCAGTGGTTAGGACTCTGTGTTTCCACTGCAGGGGACACAGGTTCAATCCCTGGTCAGGGAACTGAGATCTTGCAAGCCACTGTGAGGCATGGCCAAAGAAAACCAAAACCAAAACCAAAAACAAAAAACAAAAAATAAACCAAAAAAATTCCAGTGTCTAAAAATGAAATGTTATTGAAACATAGCCACACTCACTTGTGCACGTATTTTTCTAAGGCCACTTTTGAGCTACAATGGCAAATATAAGTAGTCATTACAGAGACCTAAAAAGACTGAAATATTTACTATCTGCCCTTTACATAGAAGTTTGCAGACCCTGCTTTAAACAATTAGTATATTACTATCACACACACAACATGTAAACCTGGTGAATAGGACACAGTCCATTTCTGAGGGGATTTCTTTCAGCCAATATCATTTTCTCAATAATATATTTTTCTATAAACCTTGGTAAAGGCCGTTGGTTATTAGCAATAAAATACTTACAATGATGTTCTTAAAATATTTGGAAAAGTACTATTGAACTAGTTGAATTGATCATTTACTTCTTTGAGGTGTTCCTTTCTTTACCTCACCATTGAAGTCTTGAGAGTTTGGAATTCCTATAATTCCCCAGTTGAAATCAAATTAGACATCTAATAACAATCATCAATGACTCTGAATCTGTAAGCTCAGCCTAATGTCTACTTTATCATATCTTAATAAAGCTGTTATGCCTGGCTCCTAGCTACACCATTTTGTAATGAAGACAAAACACAGCAAACCAGATCAAGTTTAATTTATAGTCTTGACCCAGTTTACATTCCATCTTAAATACAGAAAAAAAAAAAGCCCACAAATTTGGTAAATTAACCAAAAAATTGAATTCCTTGCAAGCAAACATTGCTAATAGGTGTTTAAATGATACAAAAGATTATCATTCTCTACTAGTGAATTTAACACTATTCAAGCTTTTGAAAAACCTACAAAAACATGAATTGTCAGTAATTCTGTTTGATGCCTTAACTAAATAGATAATGCTCTGAGCATCTGCTCATGGTTCAAAAGTTACCTTTAAAATAAGATTTCCTAGCAGAAAAATTCAACTTTTTATTGCCTCTGCACATTACTATATGCCTTCTTTTAAAGGGGAGAAAAAAGCTTTAAAAGTCTTGAAGGGAATGTAGAATTTAATATTTTGCATGATCTCGATACTATATTATGTGACTATTGATAACAATAACTATATTTTATTTTGAGGATATTTCTGAAAATCTCTAAATGAATGGACATAGAGCATATTTCTAGGTTTTTATATTTTGCTAAGCATTATAACAATCAGTGAAGAAAAATCAAAATTCATTTAGGGACATTTAAATATAGGTAGGAGCAATGGTTCAAATAGTAGTTCTGATATGTGCCTCAGAAGAAAGCTAGTGACTGAAAAATAAAATAATAAAGAGATATTTTCTATTATATATTAAAAGAAATATTAAGTTTTTAACTGAATTCAACTCCTTTGTTGTTACTACCAAATTTATTTAAACTGACAGTTTAGAATTGTTTTTCTTTGGCCCCTAAAACAAATTATAAGAAGCCAAATAAATAATGTCACACTCCTGAGAACCAAAAAGATTATTATCTCCAACACATGAACCTAAGAAGTGAGGTCTCTTAACACCACAAACAACTGGTTTTACCAAAGGCAATCTTGGAAAGAAGGAGCCTTAGAGATCACCCAAGAAATGCAAATCACAACGTTTCCTCTAAGTCATGGATGACTTCTCCTAAGCTGTGTGAGATTCCATGTCAATTCTAACAATACTAGGCTCATCTTTAAAATAATTTTCATTTAAAAGAAAAATAGATTATAATTATCTTCAATTATCATACAATCTCTGTAATTAGAGATGATGCCGTATTCAGCCAGCTTTTCTGGTATGGTAGAACCCTGATAAGAAATCTCAAATATAAATTGCCTGTTTGCTTCCATTAATGGAATATTTGTGGGCTGAAGCTGACTGGTGGCAGACCGTGGATGGGACTGGAGTCTGGAATACAATGGTGTGGCAAACCTGTACAACATTTGACCTCAAGCTCTATGCTTAGAACTGAAGAAACCGCCCAAAGAGTCAGTTCTTTCTCCAAATCTAATCAAAATATTTCAGATGGGACTACAGTTCACAAAATAAAATTTTGTTTCCACCTCTCTGTTTCCAAATGTGGGAAGATGTTTTTCACTTTCTTTTGCTACATTTAATTCCCAGCCCAACCATTACCCATCACTGGAACCGTACCACCAGAAAAGTTTTACTGGAGGCTGCCTTATGTTGTAAACACGTTATTAAATTAAAATGAATTTTCCATGCTTACTAAAAAGGGAGCATTTGTAGTCACATTAGGTGGCTTCAGTGCTGGGCACTTACCCAAGTCCCTGGTTCTGTGGAGTCAGCTGTCCTCCATGTGCCCGGCTCTGCTGCGTATGACTGAGTGTTGGCCTTACCACACTTTTTTAGAAAAGATTTGATCCTTCAAATGGGAGGTGAGTTGCTCATTATGAGAAGTCTAAAAAAAAAACCTGGATTTTAGACAAGCAAATGTTTCCACAGGTCCCAGAAGTTTTTGCAAGATTAATCATCACCAACATGAAACTTGAGCTCATCTTTTACAGACTTTTGTTTCCTTCCAACTACATCTCTTTCAATTTTCATTTCATTCCCTTACTCTTTTTTTTTTTTTCTACCCGCTTTTGATCTTCTATTTTACACTGTACAGAAGTCTTGAGTGGTATATGTGAAGCGAGCCATCGTCAGCCTGCTGGTCTAGAAAAATATCATAAAGTAAGAAACAAGGCCTGAGATTGGATTGGGAGTTAATCTGCATGGTTATCAATGTCCTGTTGTGCTTCATGAAAGATGCTTGGTCCTTTCAATACTACATTTCATGTAGCGATGAAAATGGGATATGGAATATCATCGTGAAAACTGGTTTGATTGGGATAATAATGACTAAGAAGCCATCAATGCGAAAAACCTAACAGGACCCAATTGTGAAGAATGAGCTAGACACTGAACCTGCTTCACAATCTCTGCTTTTGTTTAGAGACTTCCACCAGGCTTCGGAGCCTTGGAATGGGTTTGGATGTCATCTAAGCATTCTACCCCAAAAGCTATTATCATTTCTCATTGAGAAGAAAAGTGGGAAGCTGGGATTTGGGTGCCACAGGGAAAGCTTTTTGAGATACCTTGACCATAGTAAAGCTTTGATTCATGCACTTCATGCACTACTGTGCTTAGGGATGACTGTGGGGAAGCTTGGAGCCCATTGTATAGATTTATGTTACTCCATTGGCTGTTTAATAATAATTGCTATCCTGAAAAAGGACCTTATTTTATCAGTAATACCACTAGCTGATACCTTTATAAAATTTCATTTTATTCAATTGGCTCAGGGTACTTTAACAACATTTAAGTTCTCAATTGCTTCTGTGATAGAGGCAAGTTGCCTATGGCTAATGTGAACTGAGATTAAAATCCAAGAGTTCAGCCTTTTAAGATTTCTAGTAAATCCCCTGACCAAACTCTTTCCCTAAATGGTAAGTGACTTTAAAGCTAATATAACTACTAAAAAATAATAGACAGAGGCTATTCACATTGCCTTCTATCTCCTGTTTAGTATTGAAAGAGAGATTGGTGCTTTCTACACCAGACAAATTCAGGTGCACTTTTTCAGGGAAGTGTCAGCTCCATAAACAAGCATAGTTAAAACACCATTCTACTCCTGAGTAAATATGAGATACATGAATCTACCAACTTTTTGAATACCATCAATATAAAATTCTTTGTATTTTCTTGATTAAAAACATAATAAAAATTCTAGGAAACCTCTTTTTAGGCCTTCCTAATTATGCTGACAGAATTGCAGCATCATTCTCTAGAGGCTGTTTTACTCTATAATGAAGCTTTTGAGTGAGATGTCTTCAAGCGATGTTTCAGGTTTTACTTTGAACACATCTCTGCCATGTTTTCTACCATTTTAAAAGTTAAATAAAAATGCAACAGGTTCAAGTAGCAGTTAATAAATTCTGTCATTTACATCAAAAAATCAGCAGCTTCTATCCTATGAGAAAATGAACATTTCATAAATATTGAATACCATTACACACATACCCTACAAGTTGGTTAGCTAAAAAGAGAGAAATTCCATTAGAGGCTTTCGCAAGGAAAATATAAAATAGTTGAGATAAAATAGCTGACTGTATTAGTTACTACTTTGCTTTAAAAATGTAGTGAACAGCAATGTCATACATTCCACAAACTTCCAAGGGAAAATTGTACCAGCTATTTGAAAACTCTGAGCCCTTTATTAAGGGGATTTCTTGTCTTATAGGCTGTGTGACTTGGTTGAATATTGATTAGTTGTATATGCAACATATGCTTGTATCAGAGAATAATTTAGCCACATAAAATATTCATCAGTATCTGATAGCATCAGAAGTGGAAATCCGACAGTCATCCTGTCCAGGAAAGGATGTTTCATAATCAGAAGAAGTGACCAGTGCCCTTTAGTACCTAAAAAAGACTGAATTTAGACTAGGAAGGCACCCTGACTTCTGTTTTCTCAAACTAGGTGGCTCACTCCCAACTTCCTTTAAAAATCATATAACTAAAACCTCAATGACTGAATTCCTCCAGCTAGAAAATGAAAGTAAAAAGCCCTCCTTGTCACATGGAGCAATAATAGAGCATAGTTAATAAGTTGGTATTTTAGGACCTTGCTTACAGGAGATTTATGTTCTGTCATTTAATAAAAGTATCTTTCTGGTGTGGGACATGAAGGTGAGATTTTTGTCTTTTTATTATTAGAGTCAAACCTAGAATGATGAAATTGACATTCGCCAGCACCTGTGTATTGGGGAAGGGATAAAGGTTGATTTCCACTGTGGTCTCAAAAAGTTATCTCTCAGTGATGGAACTGCTTCCAGGGCTCAGTCTTTGCCCTCTTCACTTCACTATGTACAACTGCGTCCTGAATGATTCCATCTTATCCAGTTTTATAGCACTTATTTTCTAACATACTACATAACTTAACTTATTTATGTCTTCTTCCTCCAGACACATACCTGAATGTAATCCCCACTGTAGGTTCTTCTTGTTCCCTAATGCTTCCCTAGTACTCAGGAGAAAACCTGGCCCATAAGAGGCACTCGATAATATATTTTGAATAAATGAATGAATGAAGAAAAACAGTGACAAATTACAGAAAATGTATTTGAAAGTGAGGATATAAATATGTTTTTTTCAAAGTTAAAGGAAAAGGCAAATAAGACTAGTTTTAGCATAATTTTCTATTAAAGCAAAGTTTTAGCTTCACAATAAAGAACGGTATTATAAAATAAATATAAGAATTTTGTAGCTCTAAACCTCTGTGCTTGATAAAGTTTGTATCACCCAAATGTTTAGTCTCATTTTCAGAGTTCTTTTTAAGATGGACCTGAGCTCAATATATAAAGGATCTCATAAATATATATATATATGTTGATTTTTAAACTTTGATTGATATAATCAATTAATCCAGCAGCCAGAAACTAATTTTTTTAAAAGATTTATTTATTATTTATTTATTTTATTTATTTATTTTTGGCTGCATTGGGTCTTAGTTGCAGCATTCAGGATCTTCGTTGAGGCACGCGGGCTCCTCACTGCAGAGTGCGGGCTTCTCTCTAGTTGTGGCATGCGGGCTCCAGAGCATGTGGGCTCTGTAGTTTGCAGCATAGGGACTCTCTAGTTGAGGCGCGTGAGCTCAGCAGTTGTGGCGCATGGGCTTAGTTGTCCCGTGGCATGTGGGATTTTAGCTCCCTGACCAGGGATCAAAGCCGCTTCCCCTGCATTGTAAGGTGGATTCTTTACCGCTGGCCCACCAGGAAAGTCCCCAGAAAATAGTTTTTGACATCAGAGATTCTCCCCCACAAATTTACTTTACTTTTCATTTTCAATTGGCATGTAGGCATCTCATAGATGTACCCTAACAGGTTTCTTACTGCAGAGCTACATTGTAGGAGTGTCATAGTTTTTTCAGGCACTAACAAAACCAGTTGTAGCCCATGTATTCTTTTATACAAAGAAATTGGCTCTGTGTCCTAATGGGATTTCAGGCCATGCAGCATTGTAGACAAATTATAAATACAGATTCAGCCATACTTGAAAGAGGACCCAAACAAGCTTTACGCATAAGTGCAATCGATTTCCCAACTCAGCAATTAATTTAACCAAATATTTCTAATCTCAAGAGTCTAAAAGCCAAATAAATTAGCCTTACTTCTTGATCAGCATAAATTGTTGGTTGATAAGTTAGCAAGCAGCTATAGGCTACACTAAAATTTTATTGTATTGAAGGTATTATTGTACCACAAAAGGGGAAAATGTTATTAGAGGAATGTTGAATTTATTACTTTAAGACCATCAGTGGAAATACTGGTATATTGTTGCTCATATGTCTCATGATACTTAAACCTCTGTTTGTTTTTTCAGGTATTTTTAGAGATTCTCCTTATATACAATGTACTAACATATTCTAGATGCTTTCAATGAAGAATTCATGGTTATTACAGTATTTATAGTACTACAATTTCTTGGTAATTATTTATTTACAGATGATCAATTCCAGGAACTAGCTTTATTAGGTATCTGGTATTGAATAACTTTAAGAAAGCTTTTAAATCATCCTAGATTTACAAGGCATTTCCTTGTTTCTTAGATTACTTAGGCACACTCATTTCTGGAAATGCCTAACCAAAAGCATTAAATTTAAAATAATTGTAAATTGGAGTGCTGATGGCTATAAAACTTCAATTACTGTATCAGTTCACCAATACAGGCTGATTTGCCAATAAAAGCACTGAAACTGTGGTTTGTATTTCCAGCAAATCTATGTTGAAAGCCACAAACTAGATAATGGTAGGAAAGATTGTTCTAATCATATCACTATTGTCATAATAAGATGGGCCCATTCTTTTTAAAACCAAGGATTCTAAGAAATTTCTAAGCTAGAAACATAGGCTACTGCAATAGTTTCAACACACATTCGAGGATGGTGGGAGTTTGTTCTGAACTCTTTAGTTAAATTGAGCATCACCTCTTTTCTAAGACAGTAAACAAACTTCAAGGACTACAAAGGCTGGAAGGTAATGTAAATGAGTGATGTAAACTACCTGGTGAAGGGGCACATGGGCACATTGGGTGAGAAGCTGGAACTGTATCCAATTCCAGGGCATGAAGCAATGGCTACACTCTTTCAGGAGACTTTTGCCATGCAGGAATACATTACTCAACATTGCCAGACATTCCAATTTTTCAAGGAAAGAGTAGATCATGGTTTTAATTTGAAACTACCCACATTTTATGTGCTGTCTCATGTTTTTAAATCATTTGCACATATTTGGACTGGATTAAATCTTTGAGCTACTAGTTTGCCACCTTGTCTAGAAGTCGGAATAGTCAATGGTATTTTCTTACTAGAAAAAAATGAGACAGTTTCCTGTTAAAATCTTGTTCTTTTAGACAGTACTGCTCAATTAGCTAGTAGTGGCATTTTCCTGAGTCACAGAGTGAATTTCCTATGTCCATTTATACATAATACTGAATGTCCATGAGGCCCACCATCCCAGTTTCAAGTATATGTTTTTATCATATAAAAAGTACCACATCGTGAAGGGGAAAAATGGTACGCCCAAAGGTACCGTCTTGATGTTAGTTTTATTATAATCATTTCAAAGTCATAACATCATAGTTACTTTTTTGACACATTCAGGAAGGTATTTTGTGGCTTTATCCTAAAAAAACAGAGGATAAGAAATAAAGAACAATATTAACATTTTCTAGTTTTTCTAATCTATGGTTTTGACCTATAGAAACATATCAATTATGTATGAAAATACAATGTATATGGAAAAGTATTCACTCCCTAAGCTTCATAAATGGAAAAATATTAATCAATTTTTCTCCATCATCATTTTAAAGAAATCTTTTAAATGTTTTACCTTCTTACCCCTCTCCATACAGCCAACAGTAAATATATATATAAAATATATATATTTAGAGAGAGAGAGGGGGAGAGAGAGAGAGAATATATTATACTGTTGGTTCTGTTTCTTTGGAGAGCCCTAATATAGTAGGCTAATTTTATACATGTTGCTGCTAAATTCCATCTCCCCTATCTTATAAATTTACAGATTTTTTTCTCAAAAGTTTTTATTTGTCTGCACTTGAAATGAAGGAATTTATATTTATTCACAATAAACTTTATCTTATTATAGTCAACTCATCATTCTTGGCTGAATGATTCTTTTGGAGGTTTGCCTCTGGGCTCTCATGTATTCACTGTCTGCTCAGGTTTATCTCAAATACAGAGGATAGAATCATGCTTGCTTCATAAAGGCTAGTTTTTGAAGTCAGATGAATCTAAGATCTGACTTTCTAAGGAAGTGGTCTACACCAGCCATAGCTAATGTGACTGCTGGACACCGTGTTGCTATTGTTTTTCCCAAACATAAAAAGCTACCTTAATAACTCTTTTGAATCATACTAGACAAATTATAATGCTCAAATTGAATGACACAGTTTATTCTTACCTAGCTTATTAAATTCTCAGGAGAGACTAAACCCTTTGAATGAGAAATCTTAAATCAGTATTAAATTGAGCCCATGTACCCCAAGGAGATTTAGACCATCTGCTAATTCTGCTGGGCAAAGGCTTCCTTTTCTATTCACTCAGCTTTGGAGAAGTAGAATACAATTTGCCTCCAACTCCCATTTTTTCATCCTATAGTTAAATAGTCTATGTAAAACAAACTTTTGCAACCACCTTGTGTTATCTGAACCCAGTGTATTCCTTTCCCACAAGAAAATAGATGGATGTATTAAGGACACTGAAAGAGTGTTCACAAACACAGTTCTTTCTTAGGATCTGGTGTCCTTTAAAAATTATTTCCTAAAACATGTGTTAACCTTTATATAAACAATGATTAGGTCAAATAATTTTCTTTTTGCCAAATAAATATTTTGGAAGGTGAACGTTATTACATTTTGAAATGTCACAGAAGTCTATTGGTATTCCCATCTGACCACTCTTCCCACAGCCCCCCCACCCCCACCCTCTTTTGGAACATAAGCATGTGTAGCAAGCCTTTCATGAACAAGGAATCCATTCAGGACTTAGGTACCTGGGCCAATTTCCACTCAGCAGGTTTCCTATGCACTTGTAGGTGCCAAACTGCAACTCTTATGTTTCTCCAAAAGAATTCTTAATAGAGAGGGGATTAAACTCTAAGTGGCTTCCTGATTTCACCATTTCTGAAGCCCAGTGTTAGGTTGCTGAAAGTTCACTCCATTTGTACCATCAGTAGCCTAACAGGCTTTAGAAACTGAGTGAGTGAGGTAATATTTTGTGTGTGTGCAGATGAAATATTGGAGTACTTAGCAATCTATTGCATTAAAGGCACATACATTTTTGATCATCTCTTTATTTTTTGAAAATAATTCTTCTGTAATATTCTGAGTTTCAGGTTTAACTGAAGAATGTGAGATGAAAATTATTGTAATTTTAATAATAATCTGTGTGGTAACATAAAGACAAAAGTAAAGAAATGCCTGTATTTGCCTAATACTGATTCTCAACTCCTCTCTAAGCATATATCTATTCATTATCTTAATATAAAAATTAAAATGTCGGGCTTCCCTGGTGGCGCAGTGGTTGAGAATCTGCCTGCCAATGCAGGAGACACGGGTTCGAGCCCTGGTCTGGGAAGATCCCACATGCCGCGGAGCAACTGGGCCCGTGAGCCACAACTACTGAGCCTGCGCGTCTGGAGCCTGTGCTCCGCAACAAGAGAGGCCGCGACAGTGAGAGGCCCGCGCACCGCGATGAAGAATGGCCCCCACTCGCTGCAACTAGAGAAAGCCCTCGCACAGAAACGAAGACCAAACACAGCCAAATAAATAAATAAATAAAATAAATTAAAAAAAAAAAATTAAAATGTCTTCACAGTGGTAAGGCAATGATAAATGTCCAGTCTATAAATGCCAAAAGCCAGATTGCGGGAATGGTTCCACATACTAATGTTCAATCAAATCAATGTACAATCAAGATGAAAAAGGAAACAAAATGCACAGTAAATGGGGAACTCTCCAAATTATCAAACATGAAATTAAACACTAAAATGATTGCCTTTAAGAATATAATCAGTAATCTGGAAAATGAGTTTTATACAGATATAATGAGTTCCCAAGAATAATTTGTGCAATGTCCAATCAATGGTGTTAGGCTTGTATAAACCTTGCCTAGTGCCATCTTGGTAGTGATTTTTGTCCTAAGCATTGTCCAACATCTCCTGTGTTCTCTGAGGCATGAGACCACCAAATATCCACATCTGAATCACATGATCATGCAAGGTTATTTGTGAAAATTAATTTTGTTTATTTGTCTATCTGGACCCACAGTTGAGCTCTCACCTTGAAATCAAGAAGTGGCATTGTTGGAATAAACAACTTTGGCAGAGTCAGTTTATAATCACTACTTCAGCAATACATGGAAATTCCATGGGCAAGGGTTATTTACTGATATTCAGCCTAAGTAATTTTCCTCCTTGTCAAGGAGGTATGCCTTCCTTCAGTTTTAAGAAATGCAAGCTATAAAGATTCAGAAGGGTCAGGAAACAAATATTCCATATAGTCTGAAATTAAGGGATCAAATTAATACCTTTGATAATTTACAATGTTTTTAAATTAATTTTATTTTGTATAATTTCTATATTACAAGGGTAATATTCTAGCCAGTGATATATGTGGGCCTGTTTTTGTCAAAAGCCATGTATTCTGTTTACTGGAGACTGACCCCAAAGTCCATTGTACTAGATATTTAGTTAAGAAAATCTCTTAAGGATCAAATGCATTTTTCCCAAGCTCACTATATTATTACATTTGTTTATTTTTTTTTTCAGTCATGGCTGAAGTAAGTGGTTTCTACCTATTTTTAAATTGATTTAAGGTATATTATAAGTAAGAGATGTGGATATAAATAATATCTGCTTTACAATCATGTTACTATAAAAAAAGGTAAAGGACAAGAGTCAAACAGCGAAAGAGGGATTTAGTTCAAGAGTCTATAAAGGAGCATTAACTAAAATATGAACACTATCTTCAATAGCAACTTCACAGAAAATGAAGAACACAGACATTCTTTTTTATACTGCTTCTTATCATGGCTCTTTAAAAAAATTAGCATTGAAAAGAAAAGGTTAAGTGACAGGAATTTTTTCTTTTCTGTAAGTGTCTCAATGGTCTTCTGAGAATTTTTCTTTCTTTCAAGTCATAGAAATCATCCCTGTGCCAGACATTTTTAATTGCCCTAGAATATCAATTCATTTAATCTTCCTTTCTAAATGAATACAAATTAATTTAGTGGGTAATGTTTCTATTTAAAAATACTTAGCTTTCCACGCTCCCGTGAATCTGTAGATGGGCATGTGACTACTTCTGGACAAAGAGGTATACGTGACAGTTAAGGGTTGGGCTTTTCAGAGCGTTGTCTTCCTAATAGACTGAGCAAACCTAGTCAATGTATCTTTTGCCCTTTATCTTTTCCTTGTCTTTCTTCCTAGATTGAAAAGTGATATCTAGAAGGGTAATAGCATTTTTTGTAAATATGAGGAGAAAGGCCTTGCACTAAGGATGACAGCATAACAACAACACTAAGGTTGTTGTTATGCTGTCATGTCACCATAACAACAACCCTGGATTACTGTCTGCCTCCAGACTCAATGTTACATGAAAAATAAGGTAAATAAAGCAAAATAAAAGAATAAAATAAGCACGTCAACTGACTTTCTGTGACACAGCTGAATACAACCTTAACACTCAGACTTCCTTTATGTGTCCTTGCCCCACTCTGGTTTAGGTGCTCCTCCTTGTTTCTGTGACATCTCCTACAATCCCAAACACAGTATTTTCTGCCTCTCACTGCATCATAAATTTCAGGAAGACTGAAATCATGTCAATCTTTCAATCAGTGATGTCCCTGGAATTTTGTACATGTCTACATAGCACATAGTAGGCACCCAATACATTTGATAAATGGGGAAGTAATAAAGAAATGACTGAATAAGTACAATTCCCACCTCTCTATATCTACTACTAACAAATAATCCAAAACTCTTCTTGTTTTCACTTAGACTATTGTAGTATCTTCCTCATGGTTTTCCCTGCATCCCCCTTGCTCAAAAACCCTCCCATAGCTTCCTATTATATTTATAATTAAATCCAAATCGTTTACACATTCTATGAAGCCTAGTATGATCTGGCTACTCTCTACTGCTCTGAATATACCTCTGTTCATTCTCTTCATTATATTCCAACCACAGTGGCTTTCTTTTGGCTACTGAAACATTCCAAGCTCATTCTCACCTTAAGATCTTTATGCCAGATGTTTCATTTCCACAGATGTTCACACAGCCGACTCCTTCTTGCCTTTTAGATCTCAGCTCAGATCACTTCCTCAGAGAGGTCACAGCTGACAACTCAATCTAAAGGAACTCATCAAACACTCTATCCCATAGCCTTCTTATGGGGCTGTTGAGAAAATATTTTTGTTTCTGCACAGTAGGGCTTTCTGAGAAAATTTTACTGAAATTTCGAACTTGAGCTAAAATGCAACCCTTAGAAGGTAATTTATGATGGAATAAATAATAAGAACTCCAGAGAGATTTACTTCCCAGAGGTATGTGTTTACATTTCAAGGGGAGTTGAGACCCAGGACCATGGAGACATTTCAAAAAGTGAGGACTCAGTATTCTCTCCATTACTTTTCCAAGGAAATTCTCTCAAAAGAGGAAGGAAAACAGCTGCCCCTCTCTCCTATATCAATGTCCAGATTCATTTTCTTTTGGGGGAAGAGGAGGGCTTACTCACCTACAATTCAGACCCAGTATGTGTAGAGTAACATCTGGCTCTTACTGCTTTGCCCTGGAGGGAGGATGTTGTAGCACAAGGGAAACAACACATTATTATTTACTATAAATAGGTAGTGATAAATCTTCTCTGCTCCAGAAACCTCATGTTGGCATTCAGGGTAATATTAATAAATATAGTATAAAAAACATAATCTCTCCTTTATTCTATTATAGTTCTTGTCATCCAGTACTGGGTATCCACATCACTCAAGATGGTGCATGAGTTCAGAGTCTTTGTTAGGTTTACAACTCATGCCTGAAAGAGCTCCTAGTAGGAGATCAACAAGTGTTAGTGGAATGAATAAATGAATCAGTCAATGAAATGAAAAAAAAAAATCACTGAAATGACACTTTTTGGAGCACTGGATTGTGTAGATTTCTACTGATTTGGCTTAAAGCAGAGGGGAGATTAAAAATTTTAGAAAAACAATTGTTTATCTCGGATGACCTGCTAAAGCATAGTATATAGTAACATATAACATATCTTTATGTAACATAGTAACATATCTTTGAAAATTGAGGTTTTTATAAATGTCTAAAGTGAAGACATTTTGGGTTTTTTTTTAATGAACTGATTTCCTTATAACTTAGCTACTGGCTGTGTAGTTAATGAGATTTATGTTTATATAAATATTGAATAATTTATATTTTATATAAATATTGAATAAGTTATCTGTATTCTTGCCCAGCTGCACAGCAGTTGAGATGAGAACCCAGCCTTCTCTGAAAAAGCAGCTTTAGCCCTTCCCAAGGCTCTGAACAAAAACACAATTAATTCCTCAGAGTTCTGCATCATAAGTTAACTGGAAAATTTAAAAGAGTGTACTTTAGTAACTCTCAATCTCTATCACATGAATTCTGGCAACAATTTAAAATTTGAGGAGGACTCCACGTTAATGGCATTTCCAGATGAGTTACTCCCAAAATACATTTGGCAGAACCTGCAGGGTAGACTTACTAAGCATCATCCACTTGAATATTGAAAGAGATCTTCAGAAAACAATTATTTTCATTTTGATGGAATTGATACTGAGTTCTTACTTCTGATAACACTTGTACAATTTGTTCAAGCTGATCATCTCATTGTAGAAACAAAACAAACATATTGACAGCATAAATATTTGACAAATGTAATTCTTAAAGATTTCACTCAAAGAAAAAAATGGGCTCTGAATTATGGTGGTGGATTCAAGAATGGCTAGAATTAATTAGGCATTCTCTTTAAATTTTAAACATTTTAAACTATGGGTTATGGTAAAAATAATTTCTTCTTTAAGAACTACTGAATGTAGTAGGTATTTTTAAAATTTTATCATAACAACTCAGTTGAAATTACCTAGAATTTGAGGAGAAAGTAAGCATAACATAAACTTCTGAAATCTAAGCTTACCATAAACATCACATTTGATCAACTCTTTAGAGAGGTATCCAATCTAAATGTTTATATACAAATGTGTTGCTACTGTGAATAAGGCTGTACAGACTTAAATCCTATTGGGAGGATAAATTAATAGAAGATAAACTGTAATGATAAACTGATAGAAGATAAACTGTAAGTTTGCAATGCCCAGTGCCTTCAGAAGGGTAAAATCTGGGTAAACAAGGATTAAAAATTAAATACTGTGTAGTTGTGTCTCTAGCATATTCCATAGAACAGGGCACTCTGGCAGGTATGAGCCTCTAGCCTTCTCAGTAGGTATATTGCTATAGTAAAGCTGGGTGCGTGCCAATCTATTAACACTGTTTCCAAAGATCATCTAAATAATTTTTTTAACATTTTTATTGGATTATAATTGCTTTACAATGGTGTGTTAGTTTCTGCTTTGTACCAAAATGAATCAGTTATACATATACATATATCTCCGTTTCTCTTCCCTCTTGCATCTCCCTCCCTCCTACCCTTCCTATCCCACCCTTCTAGCTGGTCACAGAGCACCGAGCTGATCTCCCTGTGCTAAGAGACTGCTTCCCACTAACTGTCTATTTTACATTTCGTAGTGAATATATACCCATATATACACTACCAATCTCTCACTTTGTCCCAGCTTACCCTTCCCCCTCTCCGTGTCCTCAAGTCCATTCTCTAGTAGGTCTGTGTCTTTATTCCCATCTTGCCCTTAGGTTCTTCAAGACCCCCTTTTTTTTTTTTTTTTTTAGATTCCATATATATGTGTTAGCATACAGTATTTGTTTTTCTCTTTCTGACTTACTTCACTCTGTATGACGGACTCTAGGTCCATCCACCTCACTACAAATAACTCAATTTCGTTTCTTTTTATGGCTGAGTAATATTTCGTTGTATATATGTGCCACATCTTCTTTATCCATTCATCTGTCGAGGGAAACTTAGGTTGCTTCCATGTCCGGGCTATTGTAAATAGAGCTGAAATGAACATTGTGGTAAATGACTCTTTTTGAATTATGGTTTTCTCAGGGTATATGTCCAGTAGTCGGATTACTGGGTCATATGGTACTTCTATTTTTAGTTTTTTAAGGAACCTCCATACTGTTCTCCATAGAGGCTGTATCAATTTACATTCCCACCAACAGTGTATGAGGGTTCCCTTTTCTACACATCCTCTCCAGCATTTATTGCTTGTAGATTTTTTGATGACGGCCATTCTGACTGGTGTGAGATGATATCGCATTGTAGTTTTGATTTGCATTTCTCTAATGATTAATGATGTTGAGCATTCTTTCATGTGTTTGTTGGCAATCTGTATATCTTCTTTGGAGAAATGTCTATTTAGGTCTTCTGCCCATTTTTGGATTGGGTTGTTTGTTTTTTGATATTGAGCTGCATGAGCTGCTTGTAAATTTAGGAGATTAATCCTTGGTCAGTTGCTTCATTTGCAAATATTTTCTCCCATTCTGTGGGTTGTCTTTTCGTCTTGTTAATGGTTTCCTTTGCTGTGCAAAAGCATTTAAGTTTCATTAGGCCCCATTTGTTTAGTTTTGTTTTTATTTCCATTTCTCTAGAAGGTGGGTCAAAAAGGATCTTGCTGTGATTTATGTCATAGAGTGTTCTGCCTATGTTTTCCTCTAAGGGTTTGATAGTGTCTGGCCTTACATTTAGGTCTTTAATCCATTTTGAGTTTATTTTTGTGTATGGTGTTAGGGAGTGTTCTAATTTCATTCTTTTACATGTAGCTGTACAGTTTTCCCAGCACCACTTATGGAAGAGGCTGTCTTTTCTCCTTGTATATTCTTGCCTCCTTTATCAAAGATAAGGTGACCGTATGTGTGTGGGTTTATCTCTGGGCTCTCTATCCTGTTCCATTGATCTATATTTCTGTTTTTGTGCCAGTACCATACTGTCTTGATTACTGTAGCTTTGCAGTATAGTCTGAAGTCCGGGAGCCTGATTCCTCCAACTCCGTTTTTCTTTCACAATATTGCTTTGGCTATTCGGGGTCTTTTGGGTTTCCATACAAATTGTGAAATTTTTTTGTTCTAGTTCTGTGAAAAATGCCAGTGGTGGTTTGATACAGATTGCATTGAATCTGTAGATTGCTTTGGGTAGTAGAGTCATTTTCACAATGTTGATTCTTCCAATCCAAGAACATGGTATATCTCTCCATCTGTTGGTATCATCTTTAACTTCTTTCATCAGTGTCTTATACTTTTCTGCATACAGCTCTTTTGTCTCCCTAGGTAGGTTTATTCCTAGGTATTTTATTCTTTTTGTTGCAATGGTAAATGGGAGTGTTTTCTTAATTTCACTTTCAGATTTTTCATCATTAGTGTATAGGAATGCCAGAGATTTCTGTGCATTAATTTTGTATCCTGCTACTTTACCAAATTCATTGATTAGCTCTAGTAGTTTTCTGGTAGCATCTATAGGATTCTCTATGTATAGTATCATGTAATCTGCAAACAGTGACAGTTTTACTTCTTTTCCGATTTGGATTCCTTTTATTTCTTCTTCTTCTCTGATTGCTGTGGCTAAAACTTCCAAAACTATGTTGAATAACAGTGGTGAGAGTGGGCAACCTTGTCTTGTTCCTGATCTTACTGGAAATGGTTTCAGTTTTTCACCATTGAGGATGATGTTAGCTGTGGGTTTGTTGTATATGGCCTCTATTATGTTGAGGTAAGTTCCTTCTATGCCGACTTTCTGGAGGGCTTTTATCATAAATGGGTGTTGAATTTTGTTGAAAGCTTTCTCTGCATCTATTGAGATGATCATATGGTTTTTCTCCTTCAATTTGTTAATATGGTTTATCATATTGATTGATTTGCATATATTGAAGAATCTTTGCATTCCTGGGATAAACTCCACTTGATCATGATGTATGATCCTTTTAATGTGCTGTTGGATTCTGTTTGCTAGTATTTTGTTGAGGATTTTTGCACCTATGTTCATCAGTGATATTGGTCTGTAGTTTTCTTTTTCTGTGACATCTTTGTCTGGTTTTGGTATCAGGGTGATGGTGGCCTCGTAGAATGAATTTGGAAGTGTTCCTCCCTCTGCTATATTTTGGAAGAGTTTGAGGATAGGTGTTAGCTCTTCTCTAAATGTTTGATAGAATTCACCTGTGAAGCCATCTGGTCCTGGACTTTTGTTTCTTGGAAGATTTTTAATCACAGTTTCAATTTCATTCCTTGTGATTGGTCTGTTCATATTTTCTATTTCTTCCTGGTTCAGTCTTGGAAGGTTGTGCATTTCTAAGAATCTGTCCATTTCTTCCAGGTTGTCCATTTTATTGGCATATAGTTGCTTGTAGTAATCTCTCATGATCCTTTGTATTTCTGCAGTGTCATTTTTTACTTCCCCTTTTTCATTTCTAATTCTATTGATTTGAGTCTTCTCCTTTTTTTTCCTTGATGAGTCTGGCTAATGGTTTATCAATTATGTTTATCTTCTCAAAGAACCAGCTTTTAGTTTTATTGATCTTTGCTATCCTTTCCTTCATTTCTTTTTCAGTTATTTCTGATGTGATCTTTATGATTTCTTTCCTTTTGCTAACTTTGGAGTTTTTTGTTCTTCTTTTCTAGTTGCTTTAGGTGTAAGGTTAGGTTGTTTATTTGAGATGTTTCTTGTTTCTTAAGGTAGGATTGTTTTGCTATAAACTTCCCTCTTAGAACTGTTTTTGCTGTATCCCATAGGTTTTGGCTCGTCGTGTTTTCATTGCCATTTGTTTCTAGGTATTTTGTTATTTTGTCTTTGATTTCTTCAGTGATATCTTGGTTATTAAGTAGTGTATTGTTTATTCTCCATGTGTTTGTATTTTTTACAGATTTTTTTCCTGTAATTGATATCTAGTTTCACAGCATAGTGGTAGAAAAGATACTTGATACAATTTCAATTTTCTTAAATTTACCAAGGCTTGATCTGTGACCCAAGATATGATCTATCCTGGAGAATGTTCCATGAGCACATGAGAAGAAACTGTATTCTGTTGTTTTTGGGTGGAATGTCCTATAAATATCAATTAAGTCCATCTTGTTTAATGTATCATTTAAAACTTGAGTTTCCTTATTTATTTTCATTTTGGATGATCTGTCCATTGGTGAAAGTGGGATGTTAAAGTCCCCTACTATGATTGTGTTACTGTTGATTTCCCCTTTTATGGCTGTTAGTATTTGCCTTATGTATTGAGGTGCTCCTGTGTTGGTTGTATAAATATTTAAAATTGTTATATCTTCTTCTTGGATTGATCCCTTGATCATTATGTAGTGTCCTTCTTTGTCTCTTATAATAGTCTTTGTTTTAAAGTCTATTTTGTCTGCTGTGAGAATTGCTACTGCATCTTTCTTTTGATTTCCATTTTCATGCAATATCTTTTTCCATTCCCTCACTTTCAGTCTGTATGGGTCCCTCAGTTTGAAGTTGCTCTCTTGTAGACAGCATATATACGGGTCTTGTTTTTGTATCCATTCAGCCAGTCTATGTCTTTTGGTTGGAGCATTTAATCCATTTACATTTAAGGTAATTATCGATACATATGTTCCTATTACCATTTTCTTAATTGTTTTGGGTTTGTTATTGTAGGTCTTTTCCTTCTTTTGTGTTTCCTGCCTAGAGAAGTTCCTTTAGCATTTGTTGTAAAGGCGGTTTTAGTTGTGCTGAATTCTCTTAGCTTTTGCTTGTCTGTAAAGGTTTTAATTTCTCCATCAAATCTGAATGAGATCCTTGCTGGATAGAGTAATCTTGGTTGTAGGTTTTTCCCTTTCCTTACTTTAAATGTGTCCTGCCACTCCCTTCTGGCTTGCAGAGTTTCTGCTGAAAGATCAGCTGTTAACCTTATGGGGATTCCCTTGTATGTTATTTGTTGTTTTTTCCTTGTTGCTTTTAATATTTTTTCTTTGTATTTAATTTTTGATAGTTTGATTAATATGTGTCTTGGCGTTTTTCTCCTTGAATTTATCCTGTATGGGACTCTCTGTGCTTCCTAGACTTGATTAACTATTTCCTTTCCCGTATTAAGGAAGTTTTCAAGTACAATCTCTTCAAATATTTTCTCAGTCCCTTTCTTTTTCTCTTCTTCTTCTGGGACCCCTATAATTCGAATGTTGGTGCATATAATATTGCCCCAGAGGTCTCTGAGACTGTCCCCAATTCTTTTCATTCTTTTTTCTTTATTCTGCTCTGCAGTAGTTATTTCCACTATTTTATCTTCCAGGTCACTTATCCGTTCTTCTGCCTCAGTTATTCTGCTATTGATCCTGTCCAGAGAATTTTTAATTTCATTTATTGTGTTGTTCATGATTGTTTGTTTGCTCTTTAGTTCTTCTAGGTCCTTGTGAAACGTTTCTTGTATTTTCTCCATTCTATTTCCAAGATTTTGGATCATCTTTACTATCATTATTCTGAATTCTTTTTCAGTTAGACTGCTTATTTCCTCTTCATTTGTTAGGTCTGGTGGGTTTTTACCTTCCTCCTTCATCTGCTGTGTGTTTCTTTGTCTTCTCATTTTGCTTAACTTACTGTGTTTGTGGTCTCCTTTTCATAGGTTGCAGGTTCGTAGTTCCCATTTTTTTTGGTGTCTTCCCCCAGTGGCTAAGGTTGGTTCAGTGGGTTGTGTGGGCTTCCTGGTCGAGGGGACTAGTGCCTGTGTTCTTGTGGATGAGGCTGGATCTTGTCTTTCTGGTGGGCAGGTCCACATCTGGTGGTGTGTTTTGGGGTATCTGTGACCTTATTATGATTTTAGGCAGTCTCTCTGCTAATGGGTGGGGTTGTGTTCCTGTCTTGCTAGTTGTTTGGCATAGCGTGTCCAGCATTGTAGCTTTCTGGTCATTGAGTGAAGCTGGGTCTTGGCATTGAGATGGAGATCTCTGGGAGATTTTTGCCATTTGATATTACATGGAGCTGGGAGGTCTCTGGTGGACCAATGTCTTGAACTTGGCTCTCCCACCTCATAGGCACAGCCCTGATGCCTGGCTGGAGCACCAAGAGACTTGTGGGAGGTCTGAGGTCTTCTGCCAGCGTTCAGTAGGTGTTCTGTAGGAGTTGCTCCACATGTAGATGTATTTCTGATGTATTTGTGGGGAGGAAGGTGATCTCCACGTCTTACTCTTCCACCATCTTGAAGCTCCTCCTCCATCTAAATAATTTTTTTCTGAGTTTTTTATACCATCAGATTTCCCAAATAAATATCTCTTCTGACAAGAAAATTCACTGATACCCCAATATCCCTATTTCCAACCACTTAGCAATTCAAAACAGATTAATTTATAGGGCTCTTATAGTTTGATAGACATAGATCAGTCTTCCAGAGGTTTCTACCTACAGAGAAAAATAAAATCAATTTCCTGAATCTACAGAACTGAGAAATAAGACTTGGAAAAATAGTGATACCATAAATATCGCTACATTATATATATAGTTATACTTTATAATTACACTATATACTTTATATACTATACAGTATAGAAAGCAATATGGAAAGGGTGATGCTGTTATTAATTTGTAACCCTTACAAAGAAAGATGTTTTTGAAAGCCTGAGGCAAGTGTTGGATATATAATTTGCAGGCTCAGTGCAAAACAAAAATGTGGACTCCTTGTTCAAAAGAAAGGAAAAAAAGCTTTTTCTGTTCCGCAGTCTCTCACCCTATCATGGTGATTTCCATTTCCTTTCAACATTCTGCTCTCTTGGGAGTGAGGATATCAGCAGGGAAAGTATAGACCTTCACAAGTGTCCTCTCCACGTCCATCCCTAAGTTCCCACAGGAAACAGAGGGCAGCAGAAGTCACCAGGTGGAAGTAAGGGAGTGGGTTACTGAACACCCAACCAGGGGAGGTGGGGACATAGGGACCTGACAGGAGGCAAGACCACGTGTGAGTAGAGGCTCCAAGATCTCAGTGCATGCTCCATCATCCCACTGGGATGATTTTGACTACAAAATACAAATTTAAAGCAAAATCATTAAGAATTTTATGATGACCACATTGTGTTAAATCCTACGCATTGGGCCTTGTGTAACTGCCCTAGTCACAGGCCCATACACCTGGCTCTTCCTAAGGCAGATGTAGTTACACAGTCTCCCTGTCTAGGCCCTGGCTCTGACTTAATCTGCCTCATCTATTTCTACCATCTAGAGGCCGGTCTGGTTGCTTTCAGGACTCTGTGCTGATGTGGTCTTGGCAGAGAACCCTGAGCTTTTCTGTTTGCCATTGCTCTGTACCCACTTACCCTCATGTGTTCATATTGCTCTTGCTACAGAAATTTACGTTCCTAATTACTATGTCGCAAATTTCCACAACTCCTCTGAAACCCCATTCAAATGTTAATGTTCCTTTCTGGTCACTAACAGTGCAGGAATGTGGGGTTTGAGAGACCTCTATGACTTAAGTCACATCCAGGCTGAAAGCAGCTTAGAAAAAATAGCCTCATGACTCAAATTATCTTCTCCCCCATGTAAGGCCCTTATTTCTGACTATAAAAGACACCAACAAGGAGGACCACACTGTCAATTATTGGTCAAGCTGAGATGTGCATTCGAACAGCTGCAGGAGTTACAATAAACTATAAGTGTAAGAGGCCTGGTCTGAGGGGTTAGAGAGACTTCGTCTGTCTTGATACCTCTTCAATGAAACAGAGTCTAAAATGTCATATTATTAATTAGTCCAGTTATGACCTTGGACAACTCACTTCATATCTCTCTCATTCTTTATCTGTCAAAAATCAAAAAGTTGAAATTACATTCTCTGAGTCCTAACCAGTTTCAAAAGTGTTTAACTCCATGAGAGAAAATAGAAAGGATAGAAGAAATGTAACCAAAGGCCATTTTCACTAAAAATAGAGCTACCGGGGCTTCCCTGGTGGCGCAGTGGTTGAGAGTCTGCCTGCCAATGCAGGGGACACGGTTTCAAGCCCTGGTCTGGGAAGATCCCACATGCCGTGGAGCGGCTGGGCCCGTGAGCCACAATTACTGAGCCTGCGCGTCTGGAGCCTGTGCTCCACGGCAAGAGAGGGCGTGATAGTGAGAGGCCTGCGCACCGCGATGAGGAGTGGCCCCCACTTGCCACAACTGGAGAAAGCCCTCGCACAGAAACAAAGACCCAACACAGCCATAAATAAATAAATAAATAAAAATAAAAAATAGAGCCACCATATGATCCAGCAATCCCACTTCTGGGCATATATCCAGAAAAGATGAAAACTCTAATTCGAAAAGATACATGCACCTCAATGTTCATTACAGCACTATTTACAATAGCCAAGACATGGAAGTAACCTAAATGTCCATCAACAGATGACTGATAAAGAAGATGTGGTACAAATATACAATAGAATATTATGCAGCCATAAAAAAGAATGAAATAATGCTATTTGCAGCAACATGGATGGAACCAGAGAATATGTACTAAGTGAAGTAAGTCAGACAGAGAAAGACAAGTATTATATGATATCACTTATATGTGGAATCTAAAAAATAATACAAATGAATTTATTGACAAAACAAACACAGATTCACAGACATGGAAAACAAACTTTTAGTTACCAAAGGGGAAATGTGGGAGTGTGTGTGTAAATTAGGAGTATGAGATTAACAGGTACACACTACTATATATATAACAGATAAACAACAAGGACCTATATTCAATATCTTATAATAACCTATAATGGAAAATAATCTAAATATATATATATATATATATATATACACAAATCAATTTGCTGTACACCTGAAACTAACACAATACTGTAAATCAATAGAAAACAAAATAACAAACAAAACCAAAAAGGCCTTTTTCAAATAAACCTGAAAATGTATCTTTCAGTATATCTGTTTTTACCTCTAATGTGGCATGGATCCCTGATGTGTCAGTTCAGGTCTTCTGGGAGGAGGTGCTGAGATGAAGTGAGGAGAGCAAGAGGTCCACTGGGGTTGAGGGGTAAGGGGTGGGCAGTGCCTGTGAAAAACAAAAGAGGAAGAAGCAGAAGTGAGCAGGAAAAGCTTTCAGGAACAACAAAGATCTGACGCTAAAGAAAGGGAAGGAGGGAGAGAGCAGAAATGGGCACAGAAAGCCTCAGAGTGCTACAAACCTGAAAAAGTCTTTGGTAACTTGATGGGGAGCTCCAGAGCAAAGACAGCCCTTTGGAGAGTACTCTCATGTAGTGTACAGAGGATCACCCGGGAAGACTGGCCTCATATCAAACACTGAGAGCATTCCTGAGGTCCTGCTGCTGGAGGTGGTTGTCTAACTACAAGTTCTTTCTTGCAGGGAGATTCACGGTGTACAACTCCATGGCTGCACCCCGATCATGTTAATTTTAAAAGCAAGCCATGATGTTACGAAACCCAGGCATTTTTGTCAGATCCCTTCACAGGCTTACATTTCTAGGACTCAGTTCTAGTATTTTTAAAGTAATGGGACAGTTGATCATCATTAATGAGTATTGTATAATTAATGAGGATTAAAATAATTAAAAAAAAAACGTGTGGAGTAGAGAAATTTAGAGCTAGAAGGAATCAAAAATTATTAGCCTAACCCCTTCATTTGACAAAGAGAAAACTGAGGCCCACTGGGACTAAGTACCCAATGTTACCATCGGGCTACGTAGTGCCAGGGCAGGAATGGAACCCACACCTTCTCACCCCCAACCCAGGCCTCTTTTAAAGGAGATGAACAAGGCAAAAAAAGAGAAATTTTATTTCACCAACAGTTCAGACTTTTAAAAAAATATTCAGAATTGGGAACAGATGTTCTGTCACACTGATGGGGCAGACAAGTAAAAGTTTAGAACAGGGGGGCTTCCCTGGTGGCGCAGTGGTTGAGAATCTGCCTGCTAATGCAGGGGACACGGGTTCGAGCCCTGGTCTGGGAAGATCCCACATGCCACGGATCAGCTGGGCCCGTGAGCCACAACTGCTGAGCCTGCGCGTCTGGAGCCTGTGCCCCGCAACGGGAGGGGCCGCGATAGTGAAAGGCCCGCGCACCGCGATGAAGAGTGGTCCCCGCACCGCGATGAAGAGTGGCCCCCACTTGCCTCAACTAGAGAAAGCCCTCGCATGAACCGAAGACCCAACACAGCCAAAAATAAAATAAAATAAATAAATAAAGTAGCAAAAAAAAAAAAAAAAAAAAAAAAAAAAGTTTAGAACAGAACTCAGCACCACAAAATCCATATAAGGTGAATCATATTACAGTTGACCCTTGAACAACATGGGTTGAACAGCTTAGGCCCACTTATACATAGATTTATTTTCGATAATAAATACTACACAATGGATCTGTGGAATCTTGGATACGGGGAACCAAACCACATATAAGGAGGGCCAACGATAAATTATAGGTGAACTTTCAACTGAACGGAGAGTTGGCAACAAGGCTATCTGATTTAGCTTAAACATTTAAGTAACTAAAGTAAACATTCTGCTTCCATGAGGAAGAGATTTCTAACAACGAAAACTGAGAAACCATCTTGATCATTGGACAAGTGTGAATAGGATCAGGGAAGCCAAAAACCTTGGGGAGCTGGGTAAAAGAGAGAGATGTACCCCATCCTCTCCCTGCAAGCCAGAGAATAAGCCAAATGAGTAGGTCTCAACAAGCTATTTATTTAGAGAAATGTACAGCTTATACAGATTATAGGATAAATAAGTATGATACTTATTTGGGGATCACCATAATACTAAATGCTTTTCTCATGAGTCCACTCCAGTTACAATGTTTGTTATACAGAAAATAGTAATCTATAATCATTATCATTTTCAGGTAAATAATTATTATAGCAAGTGTTACTAGCTTGAAAGACACTGATAACTTCCTAAAAATACCTAAAAATATTTTGTTGTTTGAAGGACTAAGAAAAGTATATACGGCTAAAGCTAAGTGGCCCTTGAGGGAAGGGCTCTGAGACTATTACAGCTTTGACATGGTACCTTCTGTTATATAAAATGTGACCTCGTGTCTCAGAAGAGCACTTGGCTGGAGGAGTTCTTCCTACTGGCACACTACTATACTGGGTGCTGTCTCTAGGCAGAAAAGTAGAGAGCAACTTTCTTCTATCAAAACATTTCTAGTTGAAATGGAAATATAGACCGTATATAGGAGATAGCTGAAGGGTTAGTATATCGTGCTCTGTCTTGGCTCTGGTCTCTACTTAGAGCTGTGTCACTGTTTGGATCTAGATCAGCTGAGTTTTGTTGACAGTGGCAGGGAGAAATTCTCCATCATGTTATATGGAATCCTAACAAAAAACCCTGGAGGACAAAAGCAAAAGCAGGTTTACTATCAACTCACCCTTACCTGAAATATTATCTCAATTCTAACTTTGGTTAACACAAAGTTCCTGGCTTTGTTCTCCAGGACAGTTCCCACACCCTCTAGAATTTAGAATTTCTAATTGAATGCTTGCATGAGGGCAGAGTACTCAGGCAGCCTGTGCTTCAAAAGGCTCAAAATGAAAAAGGCACAGTAAAATAAATCAGTTGGACTACTTAGTGGTAAATGTCTCATTTTCCTGTTGTGTTTACCCTTCTGACCCAACGGAACAGTAATGTATATCCTCTCACTGCATTCTTAATAAGGTTATTTACACTGCATATCCAATGAATTTGTGCCCTATGCAATAAATTCTCAGCTCTGAAATGTCTGTGAGAATGTAGACATCATTATAAGGGGAATTAACCTGGTAAACGAGGAGCACCCTTATTGAAACTCTGGATTTTGATTATTCAAGAGTGACACAGGAATACAGGCAGTTTTGTGCAGAATTATAATGATCAGCCTTGCAAATAGCCACTGACTATGAATAAGCAACTATCTTTTGGCAACAAGTGAAGAATTCTGACTTCATTTTTAAAATATTTCTGTGTTGGTTTGTAATTTCCAATGCCAGCAGAAGAAAAAAATATTGCATGTATCTCCAATGTATAGAATCAAGGGCTTATTCGTCAGTAGTGATTGTATTTTGAACTGGTTGAGCTGAACAAAGCCAGAAGGAGGAAAAACAGACAAAGTAGAACTTTTTCAAGCCACACGACTGCTTTTCACCTCTAATATGCCCCAGATATTCTTCTATGTCTCACCTGCCTCTCAACCACATTGATGTCACTTCAACAACCACAGCTAAGACATACCAGGATAAATTAGAATTTTATCAATTTCCTGATTCATTAAGAGGTTAGAAAAATCCAACGGTAAGGTAAAGCTACTAAGTTATAGTTCAAAAACAAAGGATCAAAGAAAAAACAAATATTTTCTCACTTAGGTAAAAGCCTGAGATAGATCACTTGACTTTAATTTCAGTCAGTTTCCTAACAAAGGAAAAATCCTGAAGATTAACATGGGACTTGGAGATTCTTCTTCTGCTTCTCCCACCTCCAGTTCATGATAGCTATCTCCTCTTTCTTGTGCCTTGAAGAGGCACAAGGGGAGGATATTTCAGAACCTATAATGTAAAAGATATTAAAAAGCTTTTAGCTTAGAAGCAAAACCTCATTCGTCTAATGTCCCCTAAGCCCATGTATAAGATCCCACTGCCAGGTCTGAGCATCAGGAAGAAGACTGAGAGAGCATTTCCCTCTCTTGCATATGAATACCTACAGAATTTATAGCAGCCACAATAATAAATACAAATCCCACTGCTGATCATGGTATAGGTGGAGTTACAAGGATGTACTTATTTGTGAAAATTGTACAGCTAAGATTTGTGCATTTCAATGTCCTTAAATTATATCTCACAAAAAAGAACTTCAAATACTACAAATAATAATTGAGTAGGGCTGGTGAGTGGGTGGAAGCAAAGATAAAACAAGAATGGCTGAACATTGATAATATTTTAAGCTGGGTGATGGGCACAGAGGGGCTCATTATACTATTCCATTTATTATGTGTGTGTTTGAAATTTCCCAAAATAAAAGGTTAAAAATGTTAATTGTTTCAATTTTATCACCAACTCACAGCCACAACTTTTATCAATATGAGGATTGTGATTAAAATACACTCACATGGGGCTTCCCTGGTGGCGCAGTGGCTGAGAATCTGCCTGCCAATGCAGGGGACACGGGTTCGAGCCCTGGTCTGGGAAGATCCCACATGCCGCGGAGCAACTGGGCCCGTGAGCCACAACTACTGAGCCTGCGCGTCTGGAGCCTGTGCTCCGCAACAAGAGAGGCCGCGATAGTGAGAGGCCCGCACACTGCAATGAAGAGTGGCCCCCGCTTGCCACAACTAGAGAAAGCACTCGCACAGAAACGAAGACCCAACACAGCCATAAAAATAAATAAGTAAAAAAAAAAGAAAAAAAAAATACACTCAAATGTTTGACATTTATCAATGCGGGATGAAGACAACAGCTTCACACAATCCAACCTCAAGGAAATAGCTTGAGACAATTTTTTAAATTCTAAGTCTTTGCTTGAATAAAGATGGGCATTAAAGAAGCTTGTTCATAATCATCAAATAGTCTATTGCCTCGGGAAGTGAGGGATACCAAATGACCAATTCTGCATGGTCAGAGTTTTTTCAGTCTGCAGTGTTGTATGTATTTCTTTATACCACATATGGATTTAGCAAAGTCTCCTGACTACTCATATAGCCTTTATTTATTCTACTATCTCCAACATCCTCTGATTAGAAATACTCAGTTTTTGTACTGTTACATAGCATCCTATCTGACATATCAATATGCAAATACTGGCCTTTCTAAAAATGTTTACTTGATCTTCAAACGTTGGTACCATCCCAAGCAAAGATGAAACTGCTTTATCAGCAGGCATGTTTTCATATTACATAAGAAAGGGTTAGTGCTCAATAAATGTGAATTGAATGAATAAATGGTAGAAGAGAGATATTTAAACAATTAAAAGAATTTTATAATGGACTTCAAAGACAGAAGTAAAGAAAAGCAGTAAAATACTTAAGCAAAAGCAAAGTATTTGTAAAGATTTTAAAAATTAAGTTCATCTGAAAGCATTTATGGCGTCTTTGTGGGCCACGAAATGCCACAGTATACTGAGGCTTTAAAAAATTACATATAATAGTCTTTACTCCTAAAAAGGGCTATTGGTTTAAGAGCTGCTAAGTGAAGCCGTCAATGTCTAGGAAAAACATTGCCTGTGCTAAAAATACATTTATTACAGAGATAACCTTAGTTTCTTAAGTTTGACTTTGGATAAAAGTGGTTTCAAAAGGTCTAAACTTCAAAACCTAAAATGAGACAAAAAGGCTTGTGGAATCTAAATCACCCCTTTACTACAGCTTGCATGTCAAATACTGAGTAGCAACAGCATGAAAACTCAAATAATTCTAACCACTCATAAACAAGTGGCTACATCAACTGTGCTAAGCCTTCTACACAATGGCTATCTTTTCATAACAAAGAGTAACAAGACAATAATTACCAATATCAAATGCCCAACTTAATAAATTAAAATTTACACAAAATCAACTAATTTTGGTAATGTTGTGGGTCATGGTACCTAGATGCCTAATCCCTCATTTCAAAGAGCACTGGATACAGTCAATGCTCTCTTCCTAGGAACAGGCCAAAAGTAGTACCTGCAGCCTTTTAAGGTATCTCGTGGAAACAACCTGTCAATCAAATGGACTGAGTGTCCATAATATGCAAAGTTTCCAGAAAAAATCAGAACAAAAGCTTCCTAGCAGTGTATGCACTGTTGAAACAGCTTTGCAGCAGCAAAAGCAAAAAATTGTGCAGGCTTGTCAAATGCTACTGTGCCAGGATATGAAAACATCAATAATGACTGCATCTAGAAATTTAATTTCAGCAGTCTTTTGAGATATATATATATATGGATCATATATAAATGGATCACTTCATTGCTCATTACGGAGGAAGTGTACTGAGGAAGTGTACCATATAACCCCAATTTTCTCTCACTGGCAACCTTTTGATGCTTTTTTCCTCCAAGGCTATAGCTTGTTTTCTTCTTAGAGTCAGCTTAACAATGAGCCATAATGGAAATCTTGCCCTAAAAATGTTTAGTCATGGGTTCAGTTGGTTAGAAAACAGCTAATGAAGCCAAGGTCAAGGTTCATCCTGGTATGACATTCATATCGAAGGAAAATATTCCACACCTGAGATCAGCTCCTGCTAAGGGTAAGTAGCCTCCTGCTGGATGATCATAGGCCGAAGGGATACTGGTTTGAAGAGTGCAGAGAGGCACAGATCCTATCAGCTGTGTGGACAGTCAGTAAAATAATCATTCTTGCTTTTTGTATTAGAATGAGTGAGTTGCTGAATGAGATTTGGAAATAAGAGAGGCTGCCCTTGAGCACCACACAACCCAAGTGAGAGAAGGGAGACATATAAAAGGGATAAATAATAAGTTATAAGGTATAGTGTATTTTTAGGACCAAGTAAATAGTGTAGCCAGTAAGTGTGGAAGGAGCGAAGAAAAAGGAGACTGCTTTTTTTTGGTGTAGTCAGAAGAAACATGAGGAGGCAACCTCAGTGCTAGCCCTTCTGAACATGCAGAAGGCAGAGGATGGGTGTTCAGTAAATGGAGACCCCTGGCTCATCCTCATAGAGAAGCTTGGGACCCTCCATCCAGGCAAATATACAGCTCAGGCTTTCCAGTGTGCATAGCAGGAGGTCAACTCTTGCTTTTATTCCTTACCACTAAGGCTCTGGCTCATCCTTTAGTTAGTAACAAGGAATACAGGAGGCAGTGTTTAGGAAATAATTCATATCTAGAGACCTGCTAAGAAAAGTGCACATCAAGGAAAATCACTTAAACCAGCCAATCCTGAAGGCTTTCTAAGCTCTATCCTTGGATCAAGTTAGAGCTTCATAAAGCTACACATTATGAGTACCTTAGCTTAGTCTTTAAAAATTCACTAAATTATGCTTTAAAATTAAACTATCTGAGTAGAACAGTAGTTACCAAGGGCTGAGTGGGAAAAATGGGGAGATGTTAGTCAAAGGTACAAACCTTCACTTATAAGATGAATAAGTTCTGGGGATCTAATATACAGTGTGATGACTATGGCTAATAATACTATATTGTATGCTTGAAATTTGCTGACAGAATAGATCTTCCACATTCAAACCAAAAAAAGAAGTAAATATGTGAGGTGATGGATTTGTTAATTAACTTGATTGAGATAATTATTTCACACTGTATGCATATATCAAATCATCATGTAGTACACCTTAAATACACACAGTTTTTATTTGTCAATTGTACCTCAATAAAGCTGAAAAAAATAAAATTAAATAAAATCAAACTCTCTGGCTTGGCAAAATTTATCAAAAATAATCATTCCATACTTCTTGATCTAGTAATTTCAATTCATGCAATTATTTTTATAAATAATCTCCTTCGAGTATGTTGATATGCATATGTAGTCATTCATATAGCAGATGTATTTTCTCTTTTGTAGTTGGAAAACACTGGGCAGAACCTGAATGCCTATTGGTAGAAGAAAGGTTAACTGAATCAAGTTGCATCCGTATGATAAATACCATGCAGCCATTAAAAAAAAGGATGGTGTATGTTTACATATACTGACCTAGAACTAGCAAACTAGAAGCTAATATCTGAATGATGAGAAGGGACTATTCACATGAAGATCTAGGGTTAGAACATATGAGGGTTGGGTAACAACAAAAGCAAAACAACCTGGGGAAGGATGTATTGTTCTAAGAGGGTCATCAATGATTGAAGAGAAGTGAGTGAGGAAGGGAAAGAATTGAAGATTGAGATCTGAGTGTGAAATGGATCATATATAGCCCTGAAGATCATGGTAGAGAGGTCATGACATTGTACCCCAAATATAATGGGAACCAGTAGAATATTTTAAGCAGATGCCATGGTTTATGTTTTAAAATAGTCACTGTACCCTCTGCATAGAACTTGAATGGTATAGGCTACAGTGGAGTGGGAATCTAAATGTAGGTGGCCACTGCTGCAGCCATGCAAGAAGCTTGTATTGGTGGCAGTACAACCGTAGTAAGTAAATGGTTTGGGGATACATTCCGGAGATAAAATGCCTGTTTCCTCCTCCTTTGCATAGTTCTTGTTTTCTTTATTTCTAATGCAATGGTGTTGTTATACACCTGAATTTTATTGTCCCACGTTGAATACTTTATGAAAGCGGGTGGGACATAAACATAAAGTTCTAAAGAAAAGATCGTGTGTGTGTGTGTGTGTGTGTGTGTGTGTGTGTGTGTGTGTGTGTGTAAAGGTAAGACCTAAGTAGCAACAGCATGAATATGCATGTAGAAAGAGCAAAAGCCAAGAATCCAACGGGCCTGTCTTCAAACTTGTGCTGTTGAAGATTTTCTTTATATTTAAAAGGGTGTGAGCATTAATAGCTATGCTCACAGTGGTCTGAAGACTAAGGGTTATTATTAAAAGTGCACAGTACAAAGTCTAGCACATTGAAGATGGTCAGCAATTGCTTGGGATTAAAATGAGTAGGACTTTGGATATCATACCATGGGGAAGATATAGGGATTTTTGAACAGGGGGATTGGGTGCAAAGCAGTGTTTTCAGAAGGTAGTATGTAGGTAGTTTCAGGAGGTAGTATATAAAGGGGAAAGGTCAGTTAGCAGATTATTGCATTCTTCACAACATCTATATTAGAAAGGGAAAAAAGAGATCTCATTATCACCATTGACAGACAAAGAAGAGAATGACTCACTTCAGGTCAAACAACAAATCAGGGGCAGAAATGAGTCCAGGCTGGAAAATCACACTTCCTCGTCTAAGTATGATAATTCTCTAGACCCCTGCTGCCTACATTATTCAAATATGGTACGTGAATCTGACCTTTTTCAAATATTAAAGTTCGCTGCAACCCACTAGATAAATAATATACCAAAGATCAGAGAATAGCGAAAATAGTGGTTTCTCCCACTTTTCTAAAATTTTTCCCTTCTTTGAGATTTGTCTCTAATTTCCAATTTTCTTCTAAAATCAAAGCTTTTATTTAAATGGCACCAAACTATTCCTCTTTGCTCCTGCTGGATCTACATGCATATGTGTCTATGTGGCATGTGTGTGTGCATTCACATACACATTTATTTCTAAGGTAAAAGTGATCCATCAACATTAAGTCAACCATGAAGAACATGCTTCTAAAGAGACATTATCATTTAGTTTACCATATCTTTGGAACAAGTAAAGGGTTTTACAAATACCTCAGAGGAAGTGTTGTAATCAGTAAATGTGAGAATTTAAAAGCCTTGCTGTTTAGTGAAAGGGACAGCCTACCCTGTAAGAAGAAAACATAAAGTCATTTAAGATTCTTCAGTAAAAAAAAAAAAATTGTTATAATTTCATTGAGATCCAGTGCCTATTCAGATCAGGGAACTGTGAGTGATGTAGTATCCAGAACAGGTAGTAGATAATGTCATCTTCTAGATTCACCCAGCAATAAGGAGCAGTAACTCACATGGGCTCCTTGCAACTGTGTTGCCCCAGACCTAGAAACGTACCTTTTGGTATAGAATAGAGGGGCCTACATAACAAAGACCAAATATCCCTGCTCTTCAAATTTTGAGACTTTTAATCCTTAAAATACCTCATCAGAGCTCACCTACTCACTTCCAAGTTATAATTGAGGGAGGTTCCTAGATTATTTTTGAGCATCAGGGCAAGATGACACTCTGATTGACACACTGATTGGACAGTCTCCTGTCAACCCTCCTTCTGCAAGCACTACTTGCAAAGAAAGGGCCTTACATAAGTCTACCCAATAAAAGTCTGCCAACAAATGTTACGTTAACTAAAGCAGGAAGAGGAAAGAGAATATTGAGAGGAAAAGAGGGTCTTCCCTCACAGCTGGCCATTGATTGCCCCTGACAAAGACTCTCTCCTTGACCAAAATTTAGTTAGGCTTCTCTGAGCCTTTTTCCTGACATGGCCTTGACTTGGCCTTCCATGTCCATCCCTGATAAACCCAGTTTTAGCAAGAACTCTGATAAGTCATTCTTGTATCCTTGATATCTGATCACTCTTCATATCTCATCAAGTTCTTATCTCTCATTTTGATATCTGATCAACTTGTCTTCAGCAAGAATCTTATTAAATTGGTTTAGCAAGAATCCCACAACCCTTGATGTCTCTCCTCTTAGTAATTTTCTCCCTACTGACCCTGCTCACTCTGCTCTTTGGCTGTAAATCCTCATTTGTCCTTATTGTATTAGGAATTGAGCTCAGTCCCACACTGAAGTCTCTTTTCCCCTACTGTGAAAATACAGAATAAACTCTGTCTTTACCACCTTTAACTAGTGTCTGACTCTGTTTTTCTTTGACACCACATGGAAGCTCTCCCCATTACAAACATCTTTACACTTCTTGTAGCACCACTGATTCCCTTGATGATAGTAAAACTAGCACAAAGCCGATGGTCAAAATGTGTTTCCTGACTATCATTGAATTGAAGGGGATAAGAATTTTATGCTATGAGAAATGATAGAAGTTGTTGGAAAGAAAGTAACATATGTGTCATTCTTATTTTCTTCCTCTTATCCTTCTCATTAAGTATAATTTCTTATGTCCCTGGCATTGTTGCTAAATACTTTATCTGTATTATTTCACTTAATCCTCACTGCAAACCTATGAGACATAAACCAAGTAATCTGTGTTTTAGGAATGAGGCTGCTGAGGCCTAGTTAGTAAGTGGTGGGGGCAGAACTCTAGTCACTTAAGCCTAGGACACATTTCCTTAACCATTCTGCTCAGAGAAGTTGCCAGGTGGAGAAGTAGAGACCATGTACCCAACCACACAGAGGCTGGAAAGAAGACCACATGTTGATGAATCACCAAGAAGTTTAGTAATAGACTAACTTGTGAGAACAGGAGAGGGGGTGAGGGGTGCAGTGGCTAAAAGCCTAGGCTTTAGAGAGAGAGAGAGAACACACTCTATGTGAGTGCTACCTCTGCTACCTGCTAACCCTGTGATCTTGGGGAAGTTATTTATCTTATCCCAGCCTCAGTTTCCTCATCTGGGCTGTGCTGTGTTAGCTATTCATATTATTACCATATTTCCTGGATCCCAAAAGGGCAAGTTTTTTGTTTGATGTCTCTAAAAATCAAGATGTATCAAATAATCAAAATAAAATAATCTTCTCAGCTGAAAAGCAGAGGAGTAAGATGCAACCCAATTGTTTTGCTCTGAGTATAGGAAACTAGCCTGCCTAAAAGGTGTTTGTTCACTAACTCATTTGAGTTCTTGCACTGGTAGTGTTACATGCAATTGAATTTTCACTGAAATATGTATCTCTAATTGTCACTTAAATGTCTTCAAAAAAGATTACACTATGAGGCAGCTTGAGTATGCAGAAGATTGTCTGTCACATCCAGGTAACGCAATTAGAGACAGAAGACATTGCCAATGTTTGAGAATAAATCATAAGACTTTTAAAGGCAGTGAAGCATAGCATGGCTGATTCATACATCATGAGGACTATCTCTGGGGCACCACCATCTGCCTGACAAATGTTTCTCCTAGGTTTTCAAGAGAAGCTATTAAACTTCCAACAACATATAATTCAATTAAAGAAAAAAAGGATCTATGAATTAACAAGAAGCAAATGCAAACAGAACACCTCGAAATGACAATGTCTATCTCTAAAGAAATTGTGAGTGTGGGTTATGAAAAGCAACATATCAAAATCAAACTACACAATTTCCAATAGCCTAAAGAAAATCAGAAGAATCTTTAGATTCTGACTGTAAGGAAAACTTGGGCTCAAATTTGATTGTCATATTTAAAAAGATAATATTTTATATTGCATTGATTAAGATAAGCAATTAACTCATAAAACAAATGTTTGTGTTTTGTACACACCTCCAAGTCTCTTATGAAATTAGTTTTGTCTTATAATAGATGGCATGTTTGAGACAAAGTAATATGATGTTATTATTATGAGTATATAGAGGTGTATTAATTTCCTTATTGCTGTTGTAACAAATTATCACAGAATTGGTGGCTTAAAAACAACACAAATTTATTGTCTTATAATTTTGGAGGTCAGAAGACCAAATGGTTCTTATGGGGCTAAAATCAAGGTATCAGCAGGGCTGCCCTCCTTCTGGAGGCTCAGAATCCATTCCTTGATTTTCCAGCCTCTAGAGGCCACCTGCATTCCTGGGCCTATGGCCATTTTCCATCTTCAAAGCCAGCAACTGCATAACTCCAACCCCTGCTTCTACTGTGTGTCTCCTTCTCTGACTCTCCTGCCTCCCTCTGTCCCTTGTAAGGACCCACATGATTACATTGGGCCCACTCAGATATTCCAGAATAATCACCCTATCTCAAGATCCTTAACCACATCAGATATTCCAGAATAATCACCCCATCTCAAGATCCTTAAACATATCTGCAAAATTTCTTTTGCTATGTACAGTAACATAGCCACGGGTTCTGGGGATTAGGACATGGACATCTTGGGGGTCCATGGCTCTGCCTAACACAAGAGGTAAGCTGGAGGTAAATTGGGGGGACTTTATGGTATTAGGCATTTGGACTTTACACCATAAACAGTAGAGAATCAATGAAGGTTGTTACCTACTTCCTAAGTCCTTCTTTTCTTTACCCCATCGATGTCTTTGCCATGATCAATTCTCTGATTTAAGTTTATATTCCATTTCCAATCTCACAGCCCAGGTATTTTTTCTACTGCTGTGTTCTGCATGGATAGCTCTTTACCTATCCTCTTCCTTTTAATTATTCTTATTAAGAGTAGTGTTTTGAAAGGGAGCCTCTATCCTCTTAAAAAGGCTTCCTCAAATCAAAATTTATCAGATGTGGACATATAAATACCCCATATTCCTTTCAAATTGTACTTTGTAAAATTTAGAAATCTACAAACACGACACAGAGTCTATTTATTTAGGGAAGGCAGCTCCACATTTAAACGAAAGGGTCCAACCACATCAGACCCATGCTCAGAAACATGGAAGACCACATCCTGAGGACTGTGGCCATAATTCTGGTTAATTTTACCAGTCTAATTTTAAAATCACTTCAGAAAGCTCTATGGAGGCTAAGTGTAACTCTTAGCACTGTTAACGACATTGGTGATCAATGGACAACTTTTTTTTTTTCATCTTCTTCAAAAATAAAGGAAGGAAATGAAAAATAAAAATCTATGTCAATGAAATTTTAAAGTTTCCAATTTAAACATAAAAGCCAGGAAATGCAACTTAAGTATCTCAAGGGAACATTAGCCTGTTCATATTTCATGTGCTTCATTTTAAGGTATAACACTTAACAGTATAATTAGCAATCAAAAATATTTTATCTGTGCACTGTGGGTGTTTGAAGTTATTATGAGATCCTTGATTTTTGCATTTCCTGACTTCTGTGTTTAAATGTATAACCTTAGTGTTGCATTACTGTGTGTCCTACATTAGTTATTGATGGCTTGTAAATGAAATAGATGCTCTAGCAGGTCTTTTCTACCTCCAACCTCCATAGATAATTTCTGCACACATTTTATGAACCAATATTACAGAAGCTCTATAAAAACTGTAATGCAAAACAACACAATTCTTGCTGAAATGTATGGGAGTGGTTCTAAAAGGTTTTTCACTTTGTAACAATTATATTGAATCTTTTTGAAAGGTTGTTATTTGTTTTGCTTCTTTATGTCATCACGTCTATTTTAGCTTTTGCTGAAAACATATTTCAAAAATTAAAGCTCCACAGCAATTTCCAACCTATCAAGGGCTTAACTGCAGTCTTATAAGACCTGCATTATGTTGTTCTCTCTAAAAATCCCTGAGACCCCTGGTAAAGAACAGAGTGAGCCAGTACTTAAAAGTATGCTAACTGTGAAAATCATTTCTTTGATATTCATGATTTTGTATTGACACATTTCACTGGCAAATGGCAAAGTGATGGCAGTTTAAATGGCAAAGATATTTCTAATTAAAATTTTTACCAACTCAAATCTATAGCTTTCAAACACAGTAAGTAATTTTATCAAAAAGAAAAAAATCCACAGAACAAATATACGATGTGTGGGTATGAATCCACCTCCTTATGTGTCAGGTAAGAAAGATTTCTGCCACATCTACTTTTTCCCAGACAGCTCCCCACCCACTAGCCACAATTCACTGGAGAAGGTAAGCAGATTTCAAAATCCCAAACTTACATTATTGTCCTGTCTAAAGCCAAATACTATTACACTAAAATACTCTTACTCTTCATAGTACATTGATAAAAGTTTGGATATCAGCAGTCATTGAATATAAAATTAGAGGTGTGATGAAAATGTCTAATGTAAGAGCAACTATGAGCAAATGATTTTTTGGCCAGATCCTATGATTTTACTGGCACCTTGAGCCCATGGAACAGCACAGCTGCTTAGTATAAGTCTAGGCTGGTAGTTGACTTTGCCATGGTGTCTTAATTTATCAATTCAGTCACCTAAGAAGAAATGCTAAAATTTTTGGTATTATGTGTTCACATTTTCTAGTTCAATTTTGGTCTTAGAAACCTTTAGTTCCAGTATTCAATCATAATATATAATACAAATACAAATGTATACAAATATCCTTCCCCTCAAATTCATATTATTTCAACCTCAGATAAGAAGTTATAGATGTAACAGATGTATGTGTTTGAAAGGAGAGAGAAGAGGGTAGTATGTCTATTTCCAGATTTCCAGCAAATGTTTTCTAAAAATTGCTCAATGATTTACAATTCTGAGGTATATCACACCCAAATATATTTTCCTGAACTATGGCCTATTGTATCTTAATGGGAAAATCAACACATTTGCACGAGGACACTCAAGAAAATGTGCAACTGCTTTTGAAGTTTAACTTAGCTGTGGGAAGAAGGCTATGGTAGGCTCCTTAGAGAAAGGTTTCTGAGAGTTACTAATGTTGCCAAGTTTTTCTTCCAGCACAAAACCAGTGGTACTAATTCACACTAAGTACCTGAAAGAAGGTGGATTGTCATACAGCAGAGGTCATCAAACTTTTTCTGTCAAGTGTCAAATAGTAAATGTTTTAGTCTTTGCAGGCCACATATAGTCTCTGTCACCCATTCTTGGTGTTTTTGTTTGCTTGTTTGTTTTGGGTTTTTCTTTTCGATAACACTTTAAAAATGTAGAAACTATGCTTAGCTATGGGCCATGATTTAGCCTGAAGGCCAAAGTTTACCAACCCCTGTTACTGAGGAAAAGAACACTGACAAATTTAGGTCCCCACAAGGTTAAGTATAATTCCCTGGTACAGCGATGCTTTGCTGCCTAACAACACTCCCAAATTCAAAAATACAATGGCGATCATTTATGTTGCTCACACGTCTACAATCTGTACCCAGCTCAGTAGGGACAACCACTGCACCACACCACACGACAGTGAGCTGTGGGGGCTCAGCTGAACTGGAGGATCAACTTCCACAATGGCTCACTCAGGGCTGGTGAGAAGTTTCAGGTTATTGGTTCCTTTCCAGTGGGCTTCTCCATGGAGTGCTTGAATTACCTCCAGCCCAATGACTATGTTCTAAGAGGGAGCGTCCCAAGAGAACTAAGCAAAACTGTATCACTTTTTACAACTAGCTTCACTGCATCATCTCTGTTGTAGTCACAACAGAGTCAAGGGGAAGGAACATAAACACCCATCTCCTGATAGGAGGACCATCAAAGAAGGAAATGTGGGACAGGAGACACTGCTGTGGCCCTTTTTGGAAAGTACAATCTCACAGTACCCAAGCAAATTTTTCAAAAAGATATGCTTGTTCTTTGGCACCTGCATATTAAGTTTCCTCTCCTTGCTTCTAGTGTGAAGCAGGCTTAGAAAGAGTTAAGTAAATTAAATACACCTTTATAGTCAAGATTAGAGAAGACTTTGAAGTATTTCATAAAACTTTCTGCAAGTCTAACGTATTTAGTTGCAGGATTTAAGTTTGGAAAGTAGACGCCATAAGCTTCTTTCACATGCACACGATAAAAATGGTGGAAGTTCAGCTCTCTGGCTTGTGTGAAATGAGTTAAGGACGTCAAGAGAGATCAGCATATCAAAAGAGAAGCATGTGTTAAATGGATCCTTTCCCCTTCTGGATGGTTTCCCAAGGAGACTAAAAATTTACTTAATCTGCAACTTAAAAAGGACGTGGGGTCCCTTTCTGACATTTTCACTTGGGAGTCCAGGATATCACTGGGCTTACATGATTATTATTTGAGATGCTTTTCAATTTTAGCAGCTTAAACCAACCTTTACAATTGTTTCACTTTGCAGCAGTCCAATAATTTCTTACATGTTGGGATACTGATCTAAACACATGGCTATGAGTGACCAGTAAAGCAGTGTGTGGCAAGGAAAAAACAGCTCTGGGGTACACCACTGCCCATCTCAGCAATCAATTTACAACACCACGACTTCATTGATTGTTTAGAAATCTATATCCACCATGAAGACCATAGCAGCAAACCATGCTCTTCATGTCTGTTGAGATTTGATTTGATTTTCTCTTGCTCAAGGGGGAGCTGACAGGCTTAATGGAGACATCTACATCATGGTGAATTGTCAGGGTAATCCAAACACCTTAAAAACCTGTTGTTTGCTCTAAATATCTGAACAAGCCAGACTTAACTGAATTGAAACTCTCAAGACATATTTTTATGGATTTTAAAACACATATGCCCTATTCTCAGCAGATTTTGAGTACACATATGCATATAAATTGTGGTTGTATGCTATTATAATTTTTCCATTGATAATATGGTAGTGCTAACAAATTTCCTGAATAGGAGGGACTTAAGGCAGAAATTAGGTTGGGGGTAGAAGCTGGGAACCTACTTTGAAGCTACTTAGAACAGAAAGCACACTGTTCTTATATTGTATGTTTATTGCTAGAGCTTAAAATTATCTTTGTGGGAAAACAGCGTTTTAAAATAGATTGTATATTTATTTGGGGTAGCTTGGGAAAGTCTCATGGAGACTTTTGGGACCTAATTCACCACCTCTATCAAGTCATGCCTTGGCATTTCAGGGGAGGAAAAATAATTTTTCTACTACCCTTCTAAGTTCTCACTGGGGCCCCTCTAACAAGAGAAAAACAAGTTTATTAACATGTGTAACTCATGAATACATAGGAGATCCCTTGGGGGTAAAAATAAATAACTTCTAGAGGTGGCTATGAATTTAGGCTTAAATACCCATCTTAATATGTGGAGGGGAGGAGAGATGTAAGCCTCTAAAGGGACAGTCAATGATTTTTAGGAAAGATGAATGGGCCCTTAGAAAAACAGATTAGAGGTACAATGGTTTGTGACAAAGTTTGTCTGGGTGTGGTGTCAACCTCTAGTCTCCTCTTCTGTGATGAGTCAAGCCTCTTTGAATGATGAAATTCCCCCCTACCTCAGGATGGGATTGATGACAATTGAGTTCCTTTTGGAGCATTTGTCTTTAAGCAAATAAGGGGAATTCAGGGAAAGCCTTTCCCTGAATTTGCTGTTTTCAAGTGCCTACAACTCAATCAATAAAACAAAGCAGAATATTTCGGGGTGGCATGTCTTGAACTCCTACACTCATATTTTGGGCTGGCATATCCTGCCACCTTTCAGCATTAACTCTGAAAACTGATAAACTTACCAATATAACAAGGAGGGTGTGACAAATTATATATCACTTTTGGCCTGGTTTATAAGCATTCCTTCAGATGCCTCCCTCAAGTCCAAATTACATTTACATTTTTCAATGTCCAATATGCTATCAACCCTACCATCATCACATAATACAAATAATTCTCAATAATTCTTTCTTCAGTCAACATCAGAAAACCATGACATTCAAGATCTCATCTGAGAATACAATCATTAACTTTCTGTTGCATTATCTAAAGGCCTGGCAAGAGAAATGATATCAAAAATGACCACCACCAAAGAATATGCCATCTATCTGATTCTCAGGTTACATATTAAACTCAGTCTTATCTTTGGATCAAGTTATGGAACCAGAAAGCTATATAAATGAACCACGTTAACCTAGACCCAAGCAGAATCACTCTCCCTGATTTATGTCTCAATATTCAACCCTAAATTTATACCTAGGGTCCAAATGAGAAAGAAACATGAAGCATGCTGCCATGGTACTATAAAATCAAAATAAAATTACTGTCTTTTAGATTATTCAGAGCCTCCTACATTGAAATTTTTTTAATAGGAAATACAATGTTTGATTTTTGATACGGCTTGAGGTTGGTTGTACATGGCAAGGACATGGTTTAACCTAGAACCTATATTCATTTAAGGTAGTTTAGAGGACTCTGATGGAAAGTAATAGGACCTAAAGCCCCCCCAACAAGAAATAATACATTTCTTTTAGATTTTAGTACCTAAGAGGACCACTGAGTCAAGATGACAGGCCAACCATATGTGTATATCATTTTTGCCTCTGGAAAATTCACTAAATTAATTGTAAAGAAATAAAGCATAATAACTGAAACTGAGTAGTGGCAATATCTCCATTCCAGGGCACATCAAGTCTATTTTCAAGGACCAGTCTTCTTCATTTATTTAATTACCTGCCTGAGCCATATGGGCATTTGGGTGGGCAGCCTGTGTCCACAAGGAAAGAATTACAAAGGGAAGGAAGTGAAACAAAAATGATGACGTGGGAAAAAGAAGTCACTGCCCAGGGAAGTAGGCTTGAAAAGAGAGACAGCAGAGGGTAGACATTAGGATTTTCAAACCCCACGACAAGGGTAAGACTTGGGGTTAAAAATAGGAACATTAATTAAAAGTCAAGCTCCCACCTCTCTCTTTTTTTTTCCTTTAAAAAGTTTATTATAGTTTTAAAATTGCAATTCAAAACAAAATTAAGAGAAGCAAAATATTGTTTATTTCCTGAAAAGGGATATTTATAGTCTCCTCCCTGCCATGCAAAGAGAGGCACTGTGAACATCAGGGTTGAGTCCTTTTCTCTATGCGTACATGTGTATGTATAAACTTTTTCACAAATATAGGATCATACGTATTATTTAATAATATGAAATTTTTTTATAAATTTATTTTTATTTATTTACTTTTGGCTGCATCGGGTCTTCGTTGCTGTGCGTGGGCTTTCTCTAGTTGCGACAAGCGGGGGTTACTCTTCGTTGCAGTGCGCGGGCTTCTCATTGTGGTGGCTTCTCGTTGCGGAACACGGGCTCTAGGCGTGTGGGCTTCAGTAGTTGTGGAGCGTGGGCTCAGTAGTTGTGGCTTGCTGGCTCTAGAGCACAGGCTCAGTACTTGTGGCTCACAGGCTTAGTTGCACTGCGGCATGTGGGATCTCCCCGGAACAGGGCTCGAAACCGTGTCCCCTGCATTGGCAGGCGGATTCTTAACCACTGCACCACCAAGGAAGCCCCAGTAATATGAATTTTTTACTTCACTATTTCTCCTGAATATCTTTCCTATCCTATAATCTCTTAAGAAATTGTATACTGTTCTAGAACATCATTTGTAATGGAAATACATAATTTACTGAACTATCTGTATCACTGGACATTTTCTTGTCTCTGACATTGTGGCTTTTTTTTTTTTTTTGAAGTTTTGAATTTTATTTTATTTATTTTTTATACAGCAGGTTCTTATTAGTCATCAGTTTTATATGCATCAGTGTATACATGTCAATCCCAATTGTCCAATTGATCACACCACCACCCCCACCCACCCGCCGCTTTCCATGCTTGGTGTCCATACGTTTGTTCTCTACATCTGTGTCTCAACTTCTGCCCTGCAAACCAGTTCATCTGTACCGTTTTTCTACGTTCCACATACATGCGTTACTATACGATATTTGTTTTTCTCTTTCTGACTTACTTCACTCTAGATGACAGTCTCTAGATCCATCCACGTCTCAACAAATGACCCAATTTTGTTCCTTTTTATGGCTGAGTAATATTCCATTGTATATATGTACCACTTCTTCTTTATCCATTCATCTGTCGATGGGCATTTAGATCGTGTCCATGACCTGGCTATTGTAAATAGTGCTGCAATGAACATTGGGGTGCATGTGTCGTTTTGAATTGTGGTTTTCTCTGGGTATATGCCCAGTACTGGGATTGCTGGATCATATGGAAATTTTATTTTTAGTTTTTTAAGGAACCTCCATAGTGTTCTCCATAGTGGTTGTATCAATTTACATTCCCACCAACAGTGCAAGAAGGTTCCCTTTTCTCCACACCCTCTCCAGCATTTGTTGTTTGTAGATTTTCTGATGATGCCCATTCTAACTGGTGTGAGGTGATACCTCATTGTAGTTTTCATTTGCATTTCTCTAATAATTAGTGATATTGAGCAGCTTTTCATGTGCTTCTTGTCCATCTGTATGTCTTCTTTGGAGAAATGTCTATTTAGATCTTCTGCCCATTTTTGGATTGGGTTGTTTGTTTCTTTAATATTGAGCTGCATGAGCTGTTTATATATTTTGGAGATTAATCCTTTGTCCGTTGATTCACTGGCAAATATTTCTCCCATTCTGAGGGTTGTCTTTTCGTCTTCGTTATGGTTTCCTTTGCTGTGTAAAAGCTTTTAAGTTTCATTAGGTCCCATTTGCTTATTTTTGTTTTTATTGCCATTACTCTAGGAGGTGGATCAAAAAAGATCTTGCTGTGATTTATGTCAAAGAGTGTTCTTCCTATGTTTTCCCTAAGAGTTTTATAGTGTCCGGTCTTACATTTAGGTCTCCAATCCATTTTGAGTTTATTTTTGTGTATGGTGTTAGGGAGTGTTCTAATTTCATTCTTTTACATGTAGCTGTCCAGTTTTCCCAGCACCACTTATTGAAGAGACTGTCTTTTCTCCATTGTATATTCTTGCCTCCTTTGTCGTAGATTAGTTGACCATAGGTGTGTGGGTTTATCTCTGGGCTTTCTATCTTGTTCCATTGATCTATGGTTCGGTTTTTGTGTCAGTACCATATTGTCTTGATTACTGTAGATTTATAGTATTGTCTGAAGTCAGGGAGCCTGATTCCTCCAGCTCCGTTTTTTCCCTCAAGACTGCTTTGGCTATTCGGGGTCTTTTGTGTCTCCATACAAATTTTGAAATGATTTGTTCTAATTCCGTAAAAAATGCCATTGGTAATTTGATAGGGATTGCATTGAATCTGTAGATTGCTTTGGGTAGTATAGTCATTTTCACAATGTTGATTCTTCCAATCCAAGAACATGGTATATCTCTCCATCTGTTGGTATCATCTTTAATTTCTTTCATCAGTGTCTTATAGTTTTCTGCATACAGGTCTTTTGTTTCCCTACGTAGGTTTATTCCCAGGTATTTTATTCTTTTTGTTGCAATGGTAAATGGGAGTGTTTCCATAATTTCTCTTTCAGATTTTTCATCATTAGTGTATAGGAATGCAAGAGATTTCTGTGCATTAATTTTGTATCCTACAACTTTACCAAATTCATTGATTAGCTCTAGTACTTTTCTGGTGGCATTTTTAGGATTCTCTATGTATAGTATCATGTCATCTGCAAACAGTGACAGTTTTACTTCTTCTTTTCCAATTTGTATTCCTTTTATTTCTTTTTCTTCTCTGATTGCCGTGGCTAGGACTTCCAAAACTATGTTGAATAATAGTGATGAGAGGGGACATCCTTGTCTTGTTCCTGATGCTAGAGGAAATGCTATCAGTTTTTCACCATTGAGAATGATGTTTGCTGTGGGTTTGTCGTATATGGCCTTTATTATGTTGAGGTAGGTTCCCTCTATGCCCACTGTCTGGAGAGTTTTTATCATAAATGGGTGTTGAATTTTGTCAAAAGCTTTTTCTGCATCTATTGAGATGATCATATGGTTTTTCTTCTTGAATTTGTTAATATGGTGTATCACATTGATTGATTTACGTATATTGAAGAATCCTTGCATCCCTGGGATAAATCCCACTTGATCATGGTGTATGATTCTTTTAGTGTGTTGTTGGATTCTGTTTGCTAGTATTTTGTTGAGGATTTTTGCATCTATATTCATCAGTGATATTGGTCTGTAATTTTTTTTTTTTTTGTAGTATCTTTGTCTGGTTTTGGTATCAGGGTGATGGCAGCCTCATACAATGAGTTTGAGAGTGTTCCTTCCTTTGCAATTTTTTGGAAAAGTTTCAGAAGGATGGGTGTTAGCTCTTCTCTAAATGTTTGATAGAATTCACCTGTGAAGCCATCTGGTCCTGGACTTTTGTTTGTTGGAAGATTTTTAATCACAGTTTCAATTTCATTACTTGTGCTTCATCTGTTCATATTTTCTGTTTCTTCCTGGTTCAGTCTTGGAAGGTTATACCCTTCTAAGAATTTGTCCATTTCTTCCAGGTTGTCCATTTTATTGGCATAGAGTTGCTTGTAGTAGTCTATTAGGATGCTTTGTATTTCTGTGGTGTCTGTTGTAACTTCTCCTTTTTCATTTCTAATTGTATTGATGTGAGTCCTCTCCCTCTTTTTCTTGATGAGTCTGGCTAATGGTTTATCAATTTTGTTTATCTTCTCAAAGAACGATCTTTTAGTTTTATTGATCTTTGCTATTGTTTTCTTTGTTTCTATTTCATTTATTTCTGCTCTGATCTTATTGATTTCTTTCCTTTTGCTAACTTTGGGTTTTGTTTGTGATTTCTCTAGTTCCTTTAGGTGTAAGGTTAGATGGTTTATTTGAGATTTTTCTTCTTTCTTGAAGTAAGCTTGTATAGCTATAAACTTCCCTCTTAGAACTGCTTTTGCTGCATCCCATAGGTTTTGGATCATCGTGTTTTCATTGTCATTTGTCTCTAGGTATGTTTCAATTTCGTCTTAGATTTCTTCAGTGATCTCTTGGTTATTTAGTAACGTATTGTTTAGCCTCTATGTGTTTGTGGTTTTTTACGTTTTTTTTCCCTGTAATTCATTTCTAATCTCATAGCATTGTGGTCAGAAAAGATGCTTGATATGATTTCAATTTTCTTAAATTTACTGAGGCTTGATTTGTGATCCAAGATGTGATCTATCCTGGAGAATGTTCTGTGCGCACTTGAGAAGTAAGTGTAATCTGCTGTTTTTGGATGGAATGTCCTATAAATATCAATTAAATCTATCAGGTCTATTGTGTCATTTAAAGCTTGTGTTTCCTTATTAATTTTATGTCTGGATGATCTGTGCATTGGTGTAAGTGAGGTGTTAAAGTCCCCCACTATTACTGTGTTACTGTCGATTTCCTCTTTTATAGCTGTTAGCAATTGCCTTATGTATTGAGGTGCCCCTATGTTGTGTGCATATATATTTATAATTGTTATATCTTCTTCTTGGATTGATCCCTTGATAATTATGTAGTGTCCTTCCTTGTCTCTTGTAACATTCTTTATTTTAAAGTCTATTTTATGTGATATGAGTATAGCTACTCCAGCTTTCTTTTGATTTCCATTTGCATGGAATATCTTTTTCCATCCCCTCACTTTCAGTCTGTATGTGTCCCTAGATCTGACGTGGGTCTCTTGTAGACAGCATATAGATGGGTCTTGTTTTTGTATCCATTCAGCAAGCCTGTGTCTTTCGGTTGGAGCATTTAATCCTTTCACGTTTAAGGTAATTATCAATATGTATATTCCCATTACCATTTTCTTCATTGTTTTGGGTTTGTTTTTGTAGGTTCTTTTCTTCTCTTGTTTTTCCCACTTAGAGAAGTTCCTTTAGCATTTGTTGTAGAGCTGGTTTGGTGGTGCTGAATTCTCTTAGCTTTTGCTTGGCTGTAAAGCTTTTGATTTCCCCATCGAATCTGAATGAGATCCTTGCCGGCTAGAGTAATCTTGGTTGTAGGTTCTTCCCTTTCATCACTTTAAGTATATCATGCCACTCCCTTCTGGCTTGTAGAGTTTCTGCTGAGAAATCAGCTGTTAACCTTATGGGAGTTCCTTTGTATGTTATTTGTCATTTTTCCCTTTCTGCTTTCAATAATTTTTCTTTGTCTTTAATTTTTGTCAATTTGATTACTATGTGTCTCAGCCTGTTTCTCCTTGGGTTTATCCTGTATGGGACTCACTGCACTTCCTGCACTTGGGTGGCTATTTCCTTTCCCATGTTAGGGAAGTTTTTGACTGTAATCTCTTCAAATATTTTCTCTGGTCCTTTCTCTCTCTCTTCTCCTTCTGGGACCCCTATAATGCGAATGTTGTTGCATTTAATGTTTTCCCAGAGGTCTCTTAGGCTGTCTTCATTTCTTTTCATTCTTTTTCTTTATTCTGTTCCACAGCAGTGAATTCCACCATTGTGTCTTCCAGGTCACTTATCCGTTCTTCTGCCTCAGTTATTCTGTAGTTGATTCCTTGTAGTGTAGTTTTCATTTCAGTTATTGTATTGTTCATCTCTGTTTGTTTGTTCTTTAATTCTTCTAGGTCTTTGTTAAACATTTCTTGCAACTTCTCGATCTTTGCCTCCATTCTTTTTCCAAGTTCCTGGATCATCTTCTCTCTCATTATTCTGAATTCTTTTTCTGGAAGGTTCCCTATCTCCACTTCATTTAGTTGTTTTTCTGGGGTTTTATCTTGTTCCTTCATCTGGTACATAGCTCTCTGCCTTTTCATCTTGTCTGTCTTTCTGTGAATGTGGTTTTTGTTTCACAGGCTGCAGGATTGTAGCTCTTCTTGCTTCTGCTGTTTGCCCTCTGGTGGATGAGGCTATCTAAGAGGCTTGTGCAAGTTTCCTGATGGGAGGGACTCGTGGTGGATAGAGCTGACTGTTGCTCTGGTGGGCAGAGCTCAGTAAAACTTTAATCTGCTTGACTGCTGATGGGTGGGGTTGGGTTCCCTCTCTGATGGTTGTTTCGCCTGAGGCACCCCAACACTGGACGCTACCTAGGCTCTTTGCTGGGGCTAATGGCAGACTCTGGGAGGTCTCACCCCAAGGAGTACTTCCCAGAACTTCTGCTGCCAGTGTCCTTGTCCTCACAGTGAGCCACAACCACTCCCCGCCTCTGCAGGAGACCCTCCAACACCAGCAGGTAGGTCTAGTTCAGTCTCCCCTGGGGTCACTGCTCCTTCCCCTGGGTCCCGATTTGCACACTACTTCGTGTGTGTCCTCCAAGAGTGGAGTCTCTGTTTCCCCCAGTCCTTTCAAAGTCCTGCAATCAAATCCCACTAGCCTTCAAAGTCTGAATCTCTAGGAATTCCTCCTCCTGTTGCCGGACCCCCAGGATGGGAAGACTGACGTGGGGCTCACAACCTTCACTCCAGTGGGTGGACTTCTGTGGTATAAGTGTTCTCCAGTCTGTGAGTCACCCACCCAGCAGTTATGAGTCTTGATTTTATTGTGATTGCGCCCCTCCTACCATCTCATTGTGGCTTCTCCTTTGTCTTTGAATGTGGGGTATCTTTTTTGGTGAGTTCCAGTGTCTTCCTGTCAATGACTGTCCAGCAGCTAGTTGCGATTCTGGTGTTCTCACAAGAGGGAGTGAGAGCACGTCCTTCTACTCCACCATCTTGGTTCAGGCCCCTCCCCACTTCTCTTTATTTTCATCTGGCACCCAGATATCTACTGCTTGGACAAAAAAATCAAGTCTCTTCTCTAAAGGATTTCCTGAGCCCCAGAAAAAGTGTCTCTTAATTTCTGACATTTTCAAACAGCTGTAACAGTCACATATCTGCCCAACTGCTCTAAAAGAAACCTATCAAAGGCCCCAACTGTGCACTGAATTATGATGTGCTTTTATGGTTTTATTTTTAAGTATGATTAGACAGCAAAGCATAATGATATCTTTGAGACAAACATGCAACATGAAATAGAGAAACTCAGGTTAAACAGAAAAATGTTATTCTAGAGGAAATGGACATAATTCAGGGGGTAGAAGAGAATATTAAAATAATGGAAATAAAATCCTCAAAAATAGATCAGTACATATAGAAATAAAGATAATAGGTAGGTAGGTAGGTAGGTAGGTAGGTAGGTAGGTAGGTAGACAGATAGATACACTGTTGTGGGGGTAATCCAATAATATCTCTTGAAATTAAAGTTAATAATATCTTTAAAACTTAATAGAAATCATTGAAAGATTAAAAAAAATAAATATTACTAAAAATCTAGTAAAAGAAGACAGAAAAATGAGAAAATATAAAAGATATCAAGAGTATATCAATGCATCAGCCAAGAAGTCCAACATCTAATCAACTAGAATTCAGAAGCTCAGACCAGAGTGGACAGAGACAAGAAAAACATCAAAGGAAAAATGAGTGAGAATTTCTCAGAACTAAGGGACATGATCTCAGGGTTGAAAGAGCAGACTACGTGCTCAACATAATAAATCAAAAAATAGACACATCTAGACACTTTGCTGTGAAATTTTGGAGTTCTCTTTGGATAAAGAAAAAATTCAAAATGCTTCAGGTGAGATTAAAATTTACCTACAAATAAAAGAAAATTACCAGCAGAAGACTTATCATCAATACTACATGCTAGAAAATGATATACTAATGCATTCAAAATATGAGAAAATAATTCTTAACCTAGATGGAAGTTCCAAGATAACAGTTTTGAGTCAAGATTTAGTCAAGATTTTTAGAGCAGCTAGTGATTGAGGGTAGTAGTGTCTGAGAAAGGGGGTCAAGAAAGAATATCAAATATAAACATTTTCCAAATGGGATTGCCAAACCCTAAGACAAGGGTAAGATTTGGGGTCTTAATTTTTTTTTTTTTAATGATGACAAAATACAAAAGAAAACAATGAAGAAATGGGAGCAGAGCATTTTGATGTACAAAAGCCTGATTGGCGCTTCCATTTACTACTCTTATATAGTCAGAATAATGTGAAAATGTATATTAGCTATCAAATTTTAAAACTAATCTATAGGCAAACAGAAAATATATATTATAAGATGATATGTTTTCATCAACTTTGATGATGCAAAAGTAAAAATGACAGAAGTTGGGAGATGTGGGAGAGCTGAAGAGAACGGCATGGGTGCTAATATCCTCATCTTATAAAGTGATGAGTCAAGAGATACAGCTCATAGGTAATGTGGAAGAAAAAATGATGGAAATACATAAATTAAAATTAGAAAAGTAGCCAGCATAAGATTGAAAAATAATAATGTAATATAACAGAAGGATAGAGGAAATATTGGGGGATAATAAATGACTAAATCCTTGCTATCATGGCAGAAAATAAATAGAAGATGTCAAAAAAATAATTTATTAAGAAATATCAGCATAATCATATTATTTAGAAATGCTAAGATGACAACTGGGACAAACAACTGAAAAATTAAAAACAGTTGCTTCTGGAGAAGGAGATGGAATAAGTAAGTCTTGTTTCCATTATAAGTAATTCTGCATAACTTTATTTTTAAATAAACATATGTATTTCTTTAATAACTAAAAAATAAGATCAATTAAATACTTACAACTGCCAAAATGTAATAATAAACCTCCAAGGTTCTGAAATTGCTGATCAAAAATAAGTTTCCAACAGTAAATACATTTTTCTTCAAGAATTTTACAAACTATTTCAGAGATTATAAAAATGAATTTACCTACAATGAAAGAATGAAAAATACTTATAAGTGTATATTTAAATTATAGAATGAGGAGTAATTCATTGGGCAGTTCCTTGAGGAGAGGTCTCAAATTTGGCTACACAACAGAATCAATAGGATTTTTAAAAATATACCTTATTAAATCAACTTCCTGGGATCCACCACCCAGGCACATGTATTTCTAAAATAGCATCCAAGTGAATTTAAAGTGCCACCAAGGCTGAAAATCACTACCCTAAAAAGAGGGGTTATTTCGTAGTGTTTCCATAAGGAGTCCCCTCCCAGCATTTCTAGAGTAATTTATATGTTTCTCTGGGATCAGGAGAAAACTCAGTTGAGAAATGGAGAAAGTGGGAAAAGGTATAATAATTCTCTTGTAAGAATTAAAACACAACAATCAACCAAGAGACAACTTGGTTCAAAGAAATCTAATTGAGAGAGTGGTAGTGGGAAACAATGACAGGAGATTCAGAAGTTGAGGTCAACATTTCTGGGAACTGAACAGGAGCAGAAGGAGAGAAATTTCCTGATCTGATAGGCAATATTGTTTGTGCCTATGACCAAGTTCTAAATGTGTGTTCATATCCTTGTTGCTACTAACAGTGAATCATGCTTGCAAATAAAATAATCAATTTACATGCATAGTATAATTTAAACAAATTTAAACAAATCCTATGAATAATGTCCTAAGAAATAACAAGTTTAGGAAATAAAATAAGTCCTTACATTAGCTACTTTGGCACATGATCCTGTACAGTGAGTGACATTAACTTTACTAGGATTAAGAACATTATGCTATTTCAAGATAACCTAGTTTTCTTCACTGGTGTTTACCAGTGTTTGAATATGCACTATGGCTACAGTTCTTTGAAAATGCTACTAAATTTAATATTTTATTTATATTTGTTATAATTTACTCACATATCCATAAATACCATGAAGAATGTTGGAAATATTTTAAGAATCATTTATGATTTGTGTAATTCCAAAGAATTCCAATTTCTCATTGGCAAATCCCAAAGAGTAATATCTGCCAGGAATTTGGAAACATTACACCTCTCCTCTATATTAAAAGTATAAAAAATTAATAATAATAGTATAAAGTGAGGAGTGCTTTAAAAAATCAAAAGTCTTCACACTTATTTCAAGTGAGGAAGACTTCTTAACCAATGAGAACAATGGACTTTGGGGAGAGAGATATGTGTGAGATGGTGGGGGAGAAGAAGTATTGATAGAACATTGGCATCGGATCAATGAGGAAACAACTGGACAATTTCAGGGACTTCTGGAAAAGGTCTACATGTATGCAGTGACTAATGAAGAAACTGAGGCAAGAAAACACCAATCCATCCCCCGGAATTCATAGAACTGAAAGAAAACATGTAGCAGCCATTATCTCACTAGTCCTCCATTTAGTCAGATTTTCTTTTTCCACTATTTATACAATAGAATAATCTCCAGTTCAAATATTACAAGAATGTTCTAGCAAGATTACCTTTATTTGTTAACAAAGAGATGACTAAACCTATAGCAGAGAAATGTCCATCCATTCTTTGACGAGGCTCCCTCTTCTCTATTGAATTTGCAATTAACTTTTAATTAAAATTTTAATGAAATCTGAGATATAGAATGAGTAAAGATACTTAATATTTAATATTAAAAACACTAGTACCGGGCTTCCCTGGTGGCGCAGTGGTTGAGAATCTGCCTGCCAATGCAGGGGACATGGGTTCGAGCCCTGGTCTGGGAAGATCCCACATGCCGCGGGGCAACTAAGCCCTGAGCCACAACTGCTGAGCTTGCGCGTCTGGAGCCTGTGCTCGGCAACGGAGAGGCCGCGACAGTGAGAGGCCCGCGCGCCGCGATGAAGAGTGGCCCCCACTCGCCGCAACTGGAGAAAGCCCTCGCACAGAAACGAAGACCCAACACAGCCAAAAATAAATAAATAAATAAATAAATTTATAAAAAAACAAAACAAAACAAAAAAAACACTAGTACCAAAAAACTTGGTGAGTTCTATTTTCTTTTCTCAAATATTGACAATAATATAACCTACTGTGTTTATCTTGCTACCTCACCCTTCAAGAATCTGAAAACTAAGTACTACAATTAATCACAGTAAATAACATTAGGTGTTTCTTTAGCCTAATTGTTTTACCCTCTTTTTTATTACTTGTAATTTGATAGTTCTGATTCAAATTTTGTTATATTTCTGTGTTTTGTGGTAAGCCAACTCACTGGAGTACTAAGGAATAGAAGAGAACACATTTATTGAAAACATATAAGGTTCCATACAATTTTCATACTTTACTTAGTAAATACTAATAATAACCCTATGAGGTTTGTATTATTATTCCCATTTTACAGATAAGAAAACAGATTCAGATGGGTTTAATGAATTTGCAAAGCAAATTAGAGCTAATTATCTGTGAATTCAAAGCTGGAATTTGAACTTGGATGTTTCTTACTACAAAGCCTATATTTTTTCTACTGTACCACAGCACTTTTTCTTTTTTTTTTTTTTTGACTTTTTATTTATTTATTTTTAACATCTTTATTGGAGTATAATTGCTTTACAATGGTGTGTTAGTTTCTGCTTTACAACAAAGTGAATCAGCTATACATATATATGGAATCTAAAAAAGAAGAATGGTTCTGAAGAACCTAGGGGCAGGACAGGAATAAAGACGCAGATGTAGAGAATGGACTTGAGGACACAGTGAGGGGGAAGGGTAAGCTGGGACGAAGTGAGAGAGTGGCATGGACATATATACACTACCAAATGTAAAATAGATAGCTAGTGGGAAGCAGTCACATAGCACAGGGAGATCAGCTCGGTGCTTTGTGACCACAACACTTTTTCTTTCCATAGGAACTGCAGTTACTGCCAGAGAATTGATGAAGCACGTCTTTCCTGGTTGTGATTACGGTATTATTAGAGTAGACTGCTATTTCTCTCTCTCAAACACACACACACACATACACACACAAACACATGCCTAGACTCTAAAAGTTGCATGAGCAAAGACAAGGTACAGGAAAAGCAAAACATTCACACAATTGGTTGTGAGCCCCTGCTTGACTTCTGCAACAATGACATTTTCGTTCACTCTTATATCAACCTAGGAAAGCTGCAGAAGGTCTAGGGGACCATGCAAAGCAGAGAGAAAGTGAGGGTCCTCCCCATCTATACCCTCTGAAATCAGAGCTGGAGTAGTAGAGAGCGGGATAAGATCAATTAATCAAAGGTTTCCCCAAAATTCTGGCATACGAGAAGACTGAAATCTTTTAAAATTTTCTCTATAATGTTGTGGATCTATCCAAAAAGAACAAAAACAGGAAAATTTCTCTCTCTACTGCTATACTGCCAAAACTGAATGGGAATATTAAAATTTGTGAGAGGGCAATCAGAATGGGTGAGTGTGCAAAATTAAACTGTAAATAAATAAATCTGAAATGTTATAGTAAGTGGATAAGGGACTACAAAATATAAATTTTCTACAAATGAAATTTCTCTGTTATGGTCTCTTTCTAGGGACAGAAAAGGAAACCACATTCACATAGCTTCAGTTATCTTTCACATAATTGAAAAGATACTGTAAGGTAGATATTAGAGCAACTTTTTCTTTTTAACTATGAGTTTAACTACGAGCAACTTTTTCTTTTTAACTATGAGTTCTTTTTAACTAACTATGATAATGATTCAATCAAAGCAAATGCTATTAAACACAATGAAATGTTATAAACGATTATGATTAGAGAAGCACAATTTAAATAATCCATAAAATTTTTTTAAATGATAAAACTATTCTTATAGGATTTACAGCTCCATTTGTTCCTCTTCTCTCCTAGCTGGTAAATTTGTCTAGCCACTTATTTATTAAAGTGCTTTAATCAAGGGAACTGCTCCATCATCACATTTCATTAAAGGTAGTCTTGAGCTGAGCACAACAGAAGGAGGTCATGATTGTGCTGCAGAGCTTCCCTACAATTAGGCAGTCACTAAAATGAAATGACTCTATCACTGATTAAATAGATTTTTATAGTTAAATAGGCTTTACTTAAACTAGTAAAACTGACTGACAAAAATATGCTCTTCTGCCTTATTCAGCATTAGCAAGTCCCTGTTTCCATCTTGAAATTTTCACCTAACTATTTTTAAACATTTTTTTAAAATTCTGATCGGTTTTTTCCTATATGCGGAGCAATTATATATTTTTAAAGTACTCTATAAGGAAGGCTCAATTAATCATTTTTAGGGGCTCTTCTAAAAAGTAGGTCAAGACTACCCTTTTAGCTGCAAATGGAGAAGAGGGCACACTAAGTTCAAGTAAATTGATCAAGGTCCAATCATAAAAATAATTTATGAATGGATGTTCTTAAATTCCAGGATGCTATCAAAGAGTTTAAAAGAAAGCATTGTATGAAATGAAGCTATTTCATTATTCTTCTAATAAAGATGTTTAGCATGATGCCTCAGAACCAAGAAGCTGAAGATAGCCAGAAGGTGTGAAAATATGAGAAATTATAGGATTAATAATCAAATAAACTTTTAGCAACTACAAAGAACAGAACTAATATACAGTTCCCTCCTCAGGGCCATGGCCTAGTTCATAAGCCATGTACTCGCATGGCCTCTATATGTATTATACTCATTTGTAAGTCAATTTAAAGAATACATTACCTACAACTTAAATAGCTCTCTCAATGTTGTCAACTTACACATACAACCAGAGAGTATTTTTTGAAACTCTTCTTATTACCAGAAGTAATTAATAAAACAGTATACAATAAAGGATCTTAGAAAAGCAATGAAAGCTGGGCTCACCCATCTAGATATGAACTCTGCATTTCAGTATGCTTCTCAGTACACATCTCAGAGAAGTCTTGTTGATGATATCTGTAAGGAAAACAGCCTCTTAACTGATTCATCTCTCAAACCAGCCCCAATTCTTCTGTTAGAAATTAGAGCCAACAGAAAGCTATATAAGTTATTGACAAGGAGCGTCATCAACCCACTAATCCAGACAGTGTTTAGTAATTCTTTAGTACAGATTAAGACAACAGAAATTGGAAAGACAAGAAAAAGAATGAAAGACACATTAAAAAAAAAAGCAACTGAAAGTTTTTTAGATTATTCATTCATTTGTAACATGAATATTGAGTGTCTCTTTTGTACTAGGCACCAGAGATACTATGGAGAGAGAAAAAAGGCATGGCCCCTGCTTTGGTGGGGCTTACCATTTATGCCAGAGAAATATTCTTTAATTTCACTTAATTGCTTTTGAAATTAGGAATACAGAAGAAAATATAATGAAGGCAAAATTTCACTCCTCTTTCTTCCCCTTTCTTGCTAGTCATCTGAATCCAGTGAGAGTGACCTCTGTCAGTTACTTAACTTCTGTGTGCCCGTGTCCTTACAATAAAATGGAAGAAATAACTGCACCTACATTAAAAGGTTATTCTGAAGAGTAAATGAGTTAGTCAATACAAAACACAATGTAGAACAATGTGTGGCATATAGGAGGACTTAATAAATGTTAGCAACTTTCTATTATATTTATTATGATTTTTTTTTTAAATTTCTCTAACATATCCTGAAGTGGTTAAGGCAAAAGTCACAAGAGATAGTAACTACCTCCATGTTACAAAGCCCTGGAAAATAAAGAGTTAGCTCATTTACAGAAACCCCGCATCAGGGGTCTTCGCGTTTGCAGGATAAGTTTTACCCACCACAGAACTGGGAAAATCTGTTCTGAATAACTGGTGGCACAGAACAGCCAAGGGTTATTTGCATAGGAGGCTGAGAAACACTTGCAGGGGAAAAAAGTAACTCATCATTATAAATGAGAATGCTGCGCCCACAAATTTGGTGCAAAGCTACTGGGCCAGAATAAGGATGGTGAGGTGATGGTGAATATCTCATTCAAATTGCTCCTCAGTCCAGTCCCTGGACTCTTGCTCCAGTCTTACAGTGGGATACACTAACAGAGGGAGTAAAACATAAAGTTTCTTCCCCCCCAGTTGGATCTCTATGAGAAAGTTCAAGGTGTCAGCAATATCAGTGTCAGCAGATTCCTCTAAGATGGGCACTATGGACAGTAGAGGGGCCCTTTGCAGACTTGACTGGTCCAAATGCTGCTTTTTGTTCTACAGCCCACAGAAGCTCCTCCACAGCAAAACAATGCTGAGGAGAGAACCCACAGCAAGTACCCCCAGGGTGACCAAGAGCCCTGGTTCCCAGAGGTCATATGAAACATCCTCTTTGGGAAGCCCAATGCATTTGGGTCTAGACTTTCTGCAAAATAGGCATAGTTTATCCACAGAAATGCCAATTTGTACCTATTACTTTGATGCTGTTGTTACCCTCAATTTGTGTGGTTTAGGATATTCTAATTCTACTGTTCTTTAAAAAGCACTTTAGAATTTTTTTAATAGGTAAACATTTAAATATGTATTATTAAAGTGTTTTGATTCCTACCTAGAGTTTGGAAGCAGCAATATTTTTCTCATTTATTTTCAGTAGAGAATAAACCTTACTTCCTTTCCTGGGAAGTAAAAAAATCCTTTGTGTCATTTTTTACAGAAAATAAGCTTTACTGTCATGAAGCAATTCCCCACCCTGCATCATTTTTGGTACATTGATAATACTTTTAACTTGGGTTGTGGTTTACTAACTATAAGCACAAAAGATGTTGCTTTCTAATATTTGTCTCCAGGGTAAAATAAATTAATCCAGGAGATAGACTCCATCCTTGAGCAAGAGATGGCTACTTCTAGACCGGGGGAAATTGGAAAGTTAAAATTAGACACACTCAGCTCAGTGTCTAGCTTTTGGTCTCCTGCTAAGAAGAGTGATTTTTAAGTAAGTGTTTTTAACAAACACGTTAAAACATGGTTCCAAGTGAGTGCTCTCCTTCAAAAAAGTTCTTATATTTGAGAACTAACCACTTATTCCAATAAACATTGTTGTTACTCAAACCTTTATTAGAATTCATTTTGGTAATTTTTAGTGCTAATTTACAAACTATACAAAGCACCAGACTCATCAATATAAATTATATGGTCCACCCTGATCTTCAGTTTAAATATCAGATTTAGTTCAAATCCTTTCTGACCTCTTCAGAAACATGGAACCCACCTAAGTAAGAATAACCTTCACTAAAGTTTTTCAGGAGGAAATTCCCTGAAAGACATAACTAATGAGACTTGCAGCAATGTGCTGAGTAATAATGAAATAGTTATAAATGTTTGTAATCTCCTGATAAATTTTAAGAAGCAATATTCTCATTTGTACAAGCTTAAAAATGTGCATTACAGGATACATGTAATTTACAAATTTCCATAAAAAAAAAACATGAGTCTTGGCAAGGCCAAAACAAAAATTTGTATTTTGGAGTTGGTCATTTTGAAAACTGTGGCCAAACAATTTTAAAAGTTGGCAACTACTTTATACAATCCCTTTGTAAAATCTTTTTCTGTGATTAATTTTTGCAGTTGGGTGTTTTCTGGTAAAAAGAAAAAGTCAAACCAGTGACATACCACTAGCTCTACCCGCCTGTCCACAGCCCTCCTTGACTTCAGGTTTAGTATATTGGATCTTGTTACTGGGTTGTCTATGCATGGTGATCTGTGTACAGTCGGCCCTTTATATCCATGGATTCTGCATCTGTGGATTCAACTAACCTTGACTTTAAAATGTTTGAAAAAAATTCAGAAATTTCAAAAAAGCAAAACTTGAATTTGCTGCACACCAGCAACTATTTACACAGCATTTACATTGTATTAGGTATTGTAAGTAATCTAGAGATGATTTAAAGTATACGGAGCGTGTGCCAAAGTTATATGCAAATATGCACCATTTGATATAAGGAACTTGAGCATCTGCAGAATTTGGTAATGGAGGGAGCCTCTGGAACCAATCCTCTGCGGTTACCAAGGGACAAATGTATCGAGAGAATTGTTATTTCCTAGGTAGCTTGAGTTAGTTTTTAAGTTTAAATGTTCTGTTTTACTTCTAAAAGTCCTGATACAGATAGACCCAAGTAGGCTAAAAATCAAACTGACTATGGAAGTTATATTTTATCAGTGTATTAGATGAACTTTTCAATCACTCTTAATGGGAAAGTGATTCCCTCAACAATGTATGTACTGACCTGTGTCAGTAAGGAAATTCAGAAAGCCATATTTCTGATAAAAGGCATGTTTTCTTAGAGAGGGGCCCATTCACAAAGAACCTGAATAGACGTTTTTCCAAAAAAGACATACGGATGGTCAACAGGTACATGAAAAGATGCTCAACATCACTAATCATCAGGGAAATGCAAATCAAAACCGCAATGAGCTATCAGGTCACACCTGATAGGATGGCCATTATTAAAAAAAGAAAGAAAAAAAGAACAAGAGATGACAAGTACTAGCAAGGATATGGAGAAAAGGGAACACTTATGCACTATTTGTGGGAGTATAAATTGGTGCAGCCACTAGAGAAAACAGTATGGAGGTTCCTCAAAAAATAAAAAATAGAACTACCATATGATCCAGCAATTTCACTTCTGAGTATTTACTCAAAGAAAACAAAAACAGTAATTTGAAAAGATATCTTTACCCCAATGTCCATTGTAGCATTATTTATGATAGCCAAGGCATGGAAATAACCTAAATGTCCACCAGTGGATGAATGGATAAAGAAAAGAAATTATGATATATAGACATGTCACACACACACACATACACACATACTGGAATATTATTCAGCCATTTTTAAAAAGAAGGAAATCCTGCCATTTGCAACAGCATGGATGAGCTTATAGAGCATTATGCTAAGTAAAATGTCAGACAAAGAAAGATAAATACTATATGATCTCACTTACATGTGGAATATAAAAAACAGCAAACTCACAGAAACAGAGTAGATTGGTGGTTGCCAGGGTCAGGAGAATGGGGGAAATGGATGAAGGTGTTCAAAGTGTAAAAACTTCCAGTTATAAGATGAATAAGTTCTGATGATATAATTTAAAGCTTGGTGACTATAGTTAACAATATGTATTGCATATTTGAAAGTTGCTAAGAGATTAGATCTTAAAAGTTCTCATCACACAAAAAAAGTAACTATGTGAGGTGATGGATGTGTTAACTAACCTTATTGTGGTAATCAGATTGCAAAATGCATGCATATCAAATCATCATGTTGTATACCTTAAACTTACACAATGTTATATGTCAATTATATCTCAATAAAGCTGAAGAAAAGATAAAAATAAAGGGGCTCATTCATCTATAATAAGGGAGAAATAATAACTTGGGCTTCTGCCACAGTCTTTGGATCAGACCGTCTGATCCAGAGGTCTGATGTATAATAGCTTTATTACAAACAGCAAACTCACCACCGTTTGCCCATGAAAGTCAGTGGATTCTGGCTGCACACATGAAAGCAGAGGATGGGCAATCTACTATTGACATATAGAAGATGTATGTGAATGCAGTCCCCCGATGAGCAAGAAGAAAGCAGGAGCTGGAAGACTACCAAAAGCAAACAGCTTTCCTTCTCTCTGCAGGCATATATGCAAAATAAATCATTCCTGAGATGGTGATTAATGTTTTATATTCTTCTACTTCCCCTTCCAAAAGAATTAAATTAACATACATCTAGTTACTTATGAGACTGAGTTCTTACTACCTTCTCAAATGCTAGTTTGCTATTTATGAATACGGTTAGCTGCTGTGCTTTTTACATCTCTTTGATGGCCTTGATAATGGTGAAGACATAAGACGTTTTGTGTTTTCTCCATTTAATGGGCTTTATTTATCTTAGACGTCCCTGAGATTGGGGAGGGGGCAGTAATCCGACAAACAGACCCATTCCTGTGCTCCCCACTCTTTTCCTCCCAATGGCTGGTAGGGGTGTAGTCCCTACTGCTTTTAATAGAGCAGTCCCATGTGACTGTGCGGTTCGTCAGCTGACATATTGATCTGGAGTGAAACTTACGAGATCTAGAGTAGAATGTTGTTAGCGATTCTGTCTCATATCTTTATGTAGCTTTATACACTGTCATTTTACCTACTTGATATTGGTATTGAATCATAATCACTTCCAGATTGGACCCTGTTACATATTTCTAACATAAAATGGTGATATGTAGATGTCCTCAATAACTTAGTAAGTTATCACCAAGCCTTATTCCTTGGCTCTGTGTTTTGAGCGTTTGAGGTAATGATGTAAATGATGTTTAAAACAAAAACAAAAACAAAAACCATGAGAATCAGGCAAAGTCCCAGTTCCCCTCCTTATTATCTGAGTGATTTGGTCAAGATTTTTAATCTCTCTAAATCTCAGTTTCCTCATCTGTAAAATAATTAATTATCTGCCTCATAGTGTGGTTGTGTGGATGAAACAAGTTCACACAGTTAAAACACCTAACACATAATAAACACTTAACAAATGGTAGCCACCGTTAAATATTTTTAATTTCACAACTACTGATATATCAATAAATTGACAAATTCTATACAACTAATCTTACAATTTACTAAGATATTGATAAATTAGTAAGCTCTATAACTTTAATTCATTATATTATAAATTATATATGAATTCATTATATACTTACTCAACAGTAACCTAACTCAGACAAAAAATAATCAAATTGCTTTTTTCTTAAATGGCTTTTAGAAGATTGCTGGCAATAGGCATAATGTAGCAGAGAATAGAAATAGTTAAGAATAGAAAGTAACCCAGAGATATGTCTTGGTGTTATCAACACAGGAATCCCACAAATGCTCAGTTTTATAAAAACCAACCATGACTTAGAATCCATTTTGGGGGCAATACATATACAGCAATTGTAAACAGGAGGTAAAACTTCTAATTCCAGAATATGAGTTTGCTTCTGTATTGTCTTAAGACATACTTTTATATTTTCAGGTACCAGATTTCAATGATATTAGGTTTTACAGGTTTTCTTATTTTTAATCTTTCTCTAATACTGAGATTTTTATATAATATTATAAATAAATATTATATATATAATTATGATAATCTGATTAATCAGAACATATTGAAGACTTTGTAAATCTAATAAATGCATCCTAGGTAATTTTCATGAATGTATTTTTCAAAATTATGAAAAATAATAATCCTTGTACAAATAAATGAAGCAGTTGGTATGCTGATATTTCAATTTCCTCTGTTAGCATATTTTCAGGGTTTTCTGAGAAGGAAGATACAAACTGCTTTATCCTTCTGGAAAAGGTTTCTTTTATTGGGATATTTTTTCTCCAATTTACACAGCAACTTAGGCAGCTAAAAATATAAGACCACAGACTTGAATTTAAAGAATGACAGCTTAGTAACAAGACAGACTGAAATAATTCTCTGGAAGATGGATAGTTCTCCTGGTTTGAATGAAGGATAAAGATTCTTCTAAATCAAATTCCATTCCAGGAAGAGGACAAGGTCTTGCTCACCTAGCAAGTGTACATCTTTGACTTTGGTGAAGAACAGTAGACACTGATACTCAGACACTAGACGTTATCGGAGATGGGGGACTCAGGGAAATCATAGTTGCATGGATTAAGAAGAGGGTGAGATAAGAGAGGCAGGGAAGAGCAAAGTGGGCATTCAATGATTCTATTCTTTGAAGAGTTTCATAAAAAGTTTGTCTCTATCTCAGGAATACATTTAAACTGCTATGAAACATGATCTGTGATCAATGTTTCAACGTATAAACTAAGATATGTGTTCTCATATCTAGGGTCTAATCGGCATGGAATAATTTTGCACTCACGGTAAGACAAGCGATGTGCCCTGACACAAAATCCACAGATCTGGGCAAGCATGGACAAAAGCTTTAAGGATGGCAGGATCTGGGAAGGCAGGGCCTGGTGGCCAAGGGATCATGCAATCTCAAGCACAATCAGGGTAATTAATAAGTACTCAATTTCCAAGGAGTATGAAATGTGCCAACAGGTGGGTGAAAACCAGCAATAAGAGAATCCAGGGATAGTGATATTCTAAAACCCAGATTGGCAGTAAGCATCAGGGAGGGCTGCTGGATGTTAGGAGCTGGCCTCCATACCCAGGAAGGAAGCAAGGCTTCCAGGCTTTAAAAGGTGTTTGGGAAAGATGCAGGATTTTAGTATAAAATGTGAAAGGGTGACCAACACAGAAGCCCAAAACTGTAAATTGAGGCCTCTAGAGTGATCCTGGATTCAGGAAATCAAGTGCAACAAACCTATTTATTCTCTGCAGAGGGAACTGTGATGTAAGAGCCATGAGAGAGCCCTAGTAATCAGAGAAAGAACAGATGTTCCAGATGAATTTGGCAGCAAGAATGTCTCAGTGACTGTATCCTCAGTCAGTGCAGTAAAAACGGTGGTTCAATGCAAAGACCCAGCCAAACTGAAATCGATAGATTGGAACTCTTTAAATTCTTTCCTAATTACAACATGTTTTTATCAAGGAACCAGAATATGGCCTATCTGGGAAGGTAAGCATGGTATCTAGGGGTTGAGCAATCTGAGGCAAAAGGGGTAAATAATAATCTGAAATGCCAAAGTCCTGTAAGTGATGAGATCAGTAAGCTCACCTGTGAAGAAACTGCAGCAGTCAGAGGCAGGGAGATTGAGATGTGAGCCAATGTAGATGGTGTGACAATGACATAGAGACACTGTGTGCAGACACACTGAGGAATATTTTACATCAGCTAAGAATACTAGATGCAGCAGTGTCTTTGTGTTAGTTGGGAAGAGAAAACACAAAGGATGCTGAGTCTCTGAAAGAAACACAGAGCTTCAGAACTTCGATTGTTCTTAAAATAAGTCAGAGCAGACCTCTGAGATGAATATGTAGATATAGCATGAATACATTCCCAGAAGTTTGTTTCAGAGCTGTGACATGCAGATATTGTCCTTTCCCTTCTAAGAGCATCTTAGCTAACCCTCCAAAGACTGCTTCTTAGTACACTCAGCCTATCACCTCCCCATCTTACAGAAAACTTGGAGCTTTACCACATTCTCAAGGTCTCCTTCATATGACACCTGTGTGTGTGTGTGTAAAGCTGGAGAGAAAGAAAAAGTCTGGGTGAATTGAAGACTGCCACTGTACGTAGCATTTTATCTTCCATAATTTTTGTCAATTCATTAATCCTGTTTACAGAACCAAGCTTGTGTATTGATAGTTTTATGTCAATATTAACGATCAGAGCAACAAAACCATGTTTGAGGGGAGAAATGAAATCAAAGTGGGCACCAGCACAGAAGCTGTTGGGAAGGAATAGAACTTCATTGTATTTCAATGGAGTACTTAGCTTATTTTCCACTTCTAATTGAAGCACTGAGAAAGAAGGGCAATTTTTTTCCAAATGGCTGAGCCTTCATAACCAATAGGCCATGTTAATCACCACTTGAGAAGATAGAAAAGCATTCAAAATTCAATGCTTTTTTTTCTAACTTAAATGTGTCTCTTTGTCCAATGGCATCTTTATTTTTATCTACACTGATATTTATCTTTGATATATTATGTCCTCCCTTAAAAATACAAATATTATGAGTTACATCGTTATCATTGTGTTATTGACCATCAAGAGTTTATTCAAGTTCATCTACTTATAGAGGACATTTTTTTCTTTAGAATATACAGTCTGTCACCAAAAAGTGTTAAAAAATAAGATTTGGACAAATGTAACAAAGGGGGTAACAAGTAAAGTTTAGAAAAAGAAGAGTTTATTTATTTTAAGGTGAAATGTTAAGGGAGATGAGAAAAACAATGAATGAAGTGATGATATACCAGAAGGTTCTATAGTCCTTCAATTTAAAATAAACAAATATACATTTAGTCATAGCGTAATCTGGAATGAGAAGAGGATATTAGGAGAGAAACTGAAGCTAATACTATGCACTCCTTTTAAAGAAATTGGAGGAAGTTTGAAATGATTACTAAAATATACCCAGTCTACATAACAGATACTACATAGCAGATAACAGATCAAGATCCCTATATTTCCTGGGATTGGAGGGAAAGCCTTCAACAACACCTTCAGAGAGAAAAATCAAAATGAAAATATACCAGAAAAGGTATATAAGAACTTAATTCACACTAATGTGTAAAGACAAGAAATGAATAAGCAGAGATTAAAGGAATGAATAATTAGGGCAGAAGCCCTATGAAGAGTAAGAGAAGGAGGATTTCTGCATCACGGCAAATCTCACCTACTTTATCATCTTGTCCTGGGTTGGCCCAGATGACCTGGAACTCAGGGGCCTTAATTAGGAGCAATTTTCAATAAATGTGGACACATTTGGCAATAACTGGATTACCTAAATGCAAATAAGTCATGTTATTTCTGCCCACATGTTTATTATTCATTGTCACTTATCCAGGAACAAGGATAAAATCCATTTCTGACATGAAAATGTATTTTGTTTACTTTACTTTTTAGTCAATACCTCTCAGTGTAAAGTTCCTAATAGGATAGCTTGAGTAATCACTGGGCTGGAATTTATAGCCATGCAGAACTTGAATGTGCAGCAATCACATTTTTAATATGCAATTTTAATGTCAAGAGAATTTTATGATGGTTTCTCAAAGCAATGTACGTTAGAATTGCCTCATGGGCACAAGGGTAAATTAGATTAAACAAACAAAAAAAACCAGTGGACAAATAGAATGCAAGTAAATATGGAAAATATGACTTGTGAAAGTATTGATCTTTTTTTTTTCCAAGATGCCTGGCAACAGTTTTTCTTGTTGGAATAATTGGCCAAGGAATTTGTAAGATGATAGATTTTATTTTAAGCCAACAAGTGCTTAGAACTATATGAAATTTCATAATAGTTCCCTTTTTGTTGGTATACACAAGCAACAGAATCAATATTGGCCTTTATTTCTTTAGCTTATCCTGAGGAATTCTTTCACTCGAGTCTTTTTGCTGCAGAAGGATTGGACAGAATCAGCTAGCAGTGGGTCACAGATTCCACTCAATCATTTTATCAATGGGTATTGACTGGGATGATGCCTAGATTGCTGTATCCTTTCCTTTGACAGGTTACACCATGACACGCATGTGTGAGATTCAGATCATTCTGATTTCTGGCTACAAGTACAGTGATCTAGCCTAGCTGTGTAAAGACTCAATTCTAGCAGACAATCTCTTAGGAGGTGCTAAGGATTCGAGCTCTCTGCTATGTGTGAGTTCTACAAATCCTGAGGACATTAGGAGACTCTTGTTACTCAAGTTTATTGATTCTGTTTTTTTAATGTAAGATATGCCTCTTTATTGGAAAGGAGAAATTTATTTAGTCCACCAAAGAGGAATGAAATAAAGAGTGGTCCACTGATGATATATAAGTCCCCATTCAGATGAAATGCTCCACTGATCTGAGGAGCTCGGAGGCAATATGTTTGGTTAGTGTATGAAAAGGGACAATCATATTAGCAGTGTCAACTGAGGTCAAGTCTTCTGACATAAAGAGTATATGAAAAAACAATAGCTTTATTTATGAAACTAGAAAATTTACTTTCCATTTTTAATCCCCAGCTCCCTTAACTGGAAAATGCAAGTAATGATAGGGCTGTGAGGCTTAGAAAAATTCTGATCAATGGTACTTACATATATGAGAATCAACACAAATGCAACACAGATAGTGACAAAAAGGAAAAGAATTAGGTAAAATATTGCAAGGCAATAAAAAGTATGAATCCAAAGACTTAATAATAGCATTAAGATATAGAACTAGTGGTTAAAGAGAATTGAAAAAGTCTGAAAATACATATTTTCATGTTAGAATGAAATTTTCTTTATTTCTGACCTCAAGCCCAGGCTCATAAATATACATTAGGTACATGGTACTAGAAAACTAAGTAGCATAACCTCATGTGGCAGAGCCAAGGACAAAATCAGGATAATGTATCACTCGTCTGTTTCCCCAACTACAAGAACAGAGGCCAATTAATCAAACGCTCAACAAATATTTAATACTCACTGTGTGTTCAGCAGTGTAAATTAGCAGATCACTACCTGCTCTAATTTTAACTCATATTCTACTGGGAGACAAATAAGATAATTTTTGCTATTGACTTTGGATAAATTTATATAGTTATACCTACAGGAAGAATAAAATCAGAAATTCTATTCTTCAGCCCACATCTGATGTGATTTAACATATGTGCTGTCTCTTTCATTTGGAATCCCAGTGTTATACAGTTTGTCTTAATACCATATGGTGTGTGAAAAGAATGCATCTATGTTTTAGTAATCTATTCAATAAAGAAAAGTCCATTTATGGCTCAAAGACAAATCTAACACTGGACTGCAGTGTGTTGGTTTTTAGCTTTGCTATGACAATTACTCTTCATTAGGAAAAGGAAAGAAAAATTCAAAAAATTCTCTTGCTGAATTATAAATAAGAATAATTCATTTTCAATTATGTTATTTTTGAATATAGTGGTTTATAGAAAGAACAAGAAGTATCCACTTGGCTTACATTAGTTATTGGTAAAATTAAATATATCCATTTTAAAGTAGATTTTCCCATGATATTCATCAAGAACAATGCCAAGTCTTCCTGCTAAGTGGTCACCAAGATTGTAAGACTGAAAAAGAAGAAAAATTATCTGCAGCATGAAATAATCGTTCTTAAAATGCAAAAGTTGAAACTAATTTCTTAGAATGTTATGAAGACACAGCAAAATTGGAGAATATAGCACTGTGTTAAACAAAAGCAAAAATTAACAGTTGTTAGTTGTTTGAATGAACGTGTCCAGTGGGATATTCTTAATGGAGAGAAAGGAAGGCAGTTTAGAGAAGAAAAAATGTCTCCTTTGCAGATTTGAGCATGCTTCAGTCAACTAAGGAGGAAAGAAGAATTTCAAAAGTGACCCTATGATGAATGTTTAAATTTAATATCTCACCCTTCCTTGAGCTTCTTATTTACCTACATTTAAACCAGCCTTCTCCAATTGGAATAAAGCTACATATTGAGGGATTTACAGAAAATATAAACACAAAACACATTTTTCTTTAGAAATATTTGGGGAAACCCAAGGACAAAATAGGATTTTGATCATTATAAACAGAACCCAGCTTAAGTTAAACTTCAAACCAGGCAAAATCTAGAGAAATACAATAAGTAGAAAAATAAACCAGATATCCAACTTGGCCCTCACTATGTACAAGTCTTTATTCAAATCTTACCTTCACTAGAGGACAATGGTGCCCACCAACTTAATACTATATCTTGTCCCCTCCTTGGTATCTCAGTCACTTTATCCTAATGTTCTCTATATTCTTTCTTCCATAGCATTTGTGAATTGAGACCATCTGCATCCAAAGAGCTTACCCACGAGGACTGAGACTGGAGGTCCCAATATGAACATTACAGAGGACATTTTTGCCCCAAAAGATAGATTGTAATCCAATAATTAACTTTGCTCTTTGCTTCAGGAACTGAATACTGATAAAATCAGACAATTTACTCATATTGAAAATTATCTCTCCTATCAGGCAATAGATTGTTCACACTTATCAAACAAAGGTTTACTTTCCAAGAATCTCTCCCCCAATCCTATTATATTACAAACTCTGGAGTCCCTCCCATCAAGCCTCTTAGATAGCCTCATACACCAGAGGGCAGACAGCAGAAACAAGAAGAACTACAATCCTGCAGCCTGTGAAACAAAAAACACATTCACAGAAAGATAGACAAGATGAAAAGGCAGAGGGCTATGTACCAGATGAAGGAACAAGATAAAACCCCAGAAAAACAACTAAATGAAGTGGAGAAAGGCAACCTTCCAGAAAAAGAATTCAGAATAATGATAGTGAAGATGATCCAGGAACGTGGAAAAAGAACTGAGGCAAAGATCGAGAAGATGCAAGAAATGTGTAAGAAAGACCAAGAAGAATTAAAGAACAAACAAACAGAGATGAACAAAACAATAAGTGAAATGAAAACTACACTACAAGGAATCAATAACAGAATAACTGAGGCAGAAGAACGGATAAGTGACCTGGAAGACAGAATGGTGGAATTCACTGCCATGGAACAGAATAAAGAAAAAACAATGAAAAGAAAGGAAGACAGCCTAAGAGACCTCTGGGACAACACTAAATGCAACAACATTCACATTATAGGGGTCCCAAAAGGAGGAGAGAGGGAGACCAGAGAAAGGACCAGAGAAAATATTTGACGAGATTATAGTCGAAAACTTCCCTAACATGGGAAAGGAAATAGCCACCTAAGTCCAGGAAGTGCAGCGAGTCCCATACAGGATAAACCCAAGGAGAAACATGCCGAGACACATAGTAATCAAATTGACAAAAATTAAAGACAAAGAAAAATTCTTGAAAGCAGCAAGGGAAAACGAAAAATAACATACAAAGGAACTCCTATGAGGTTAACAGCCGATTTCTCAGCAGAAACTCTACAAGCCAGAAGGGAGTGGCATGATATACTTAAAGTGATGAAAGGGAAGAACCTACAACCAAGATTACTCTACCCGGCAAGGATCTCATTCAGATTCGATGGAGAAATCAAAAGCTTTACAGACAAGCAAAGGCTAAGAGAATTCAGCACCACCAAACCAGCTCTACAACAAATGCTAAAGGAACTTCTCTAAGTGGGAAACACAAGAGAAGAAAAGGATATACAAAAACAAACCCAAAACAATTAAGAAAATGGTCATAGGAGCATACATATCAATAATTACCTTAAACGTGAATGGAATAAATGCTCCAACCAAAAGACACAGGCTTCCTGAATGGATACAAAAACAAGATCCATCTATATGCTGTCTACAAGAGACCCACGTCAGACCTAGGGACACAAACAGACTGAAAGTGAGGGGATAGAAAAAGATACTCCATGCAAATGGAAATCAAAAGAAAGCTGGAGTAGCTATACTCATATCACATAAAATAGACTTTAAAATAAAGAATGTTACAAGAGACAAGGAAGGACACTACATAATGATCAAGGGATCAATCCAAGAAGAAGATATAACAATTATATTTATATATGCACCCAACATAGGAGCACCTCAGTACATAAGGCAATTGCTAACAGCTATAAAAGAGGAAATCGACAGTAACACAATAATAGTGGGGGACTTTAACACTTCACTTACACCAATGGACAGATCATCCAAAATAAAAATAAATAATGAAACAGAAGCTTTAAATGACACAATAGACCAGTTAGATTTAATTGATATTTATAGGATATTCCATCCAAAAACAGCAGATTACACTTTCTTCTCAAGTGCGCACAGAACATTCTCCAGGATAGATCACATCTTGGGTCACAAATCAAGCCTCAGTAAATTTAAGAAAATTGAAATCATATCAAGCATCTTTTCTGACCACAACGCTCTGAGATTAGAAATGAATTACAGGGAAAAAAACGTAAAAAACACACACACATGGAGGCTAAACAATACGTTACTAAACAAACAAGAGATCACTGAAGAAATCTAAGACGAAATCATAAAATACCTAGAGACAAATGACAATGAAAACACGATGATCCAAAACCTATGGGATGCAGCAAAATCAGTTCTAACAGGGAAGTTTAGAGCTATAAAAGCCTACCTCAAGAAACAAGAAAAATCTCAAGTAAACAATCTAACCTTACACCTAAACGAACTAGAGAAAGAAGAACAAACAAAACCCAAAGTTAGCAGAAGGAAAGAAATAATAAAGATCAGAGCAGAAATAAATGAAACAGAAACAAAGAAAACAATAACAAAGATCAATAAAGCTAATAGCTGGTTCTTTGAGAAGATAAACAAAATTGATAAACCATTAGCCAGACTCATCAAGAAAAAGAGGGAGAAGACTCACATCAATACAATTAGAAATGAAAAAGGAGAAGTTACAACAGACACCACAGAAATACAAAACATCTTAATAGACTACTACAAGCAACTCTATGCCAATAAAATGGGCAACCTGGAAGAAATGGACAAATTCTTAGAAAGGTATAAACTTCCAACACTGAACTGGGAAGAAATAGAAAATATGAACAGACAAATCAGAAGGAATGGAATTGAAACTGTGATTAAAAATCTTCCAACAAACAAAAGTCCAGGACCAGATGGCTTCACAGGTGAATTCTATCAAACATTTAGAGAAGAGCTAACACCCATCCTTCTCAAACTCTTCCAAAAAATTGCAAAGGAAGGAACACTCCCAAATTCATTGTATGAGGCCACCATCACCCTGATACCAAAACCAGACAAAGAGAGTACAAAAAAAGAAAGTTACAGACCAATATCACTGATGAACATAGATGCAAAAATCCTCAACAAAATACTAGCAAACAGAATCCAACAACACATTAAAAGGATCATACACCATTATCAAGTGTGATTTATCCCAGGGATGCAAGGGTTCTTCAATATATGCAAATCAATCAATGTGATACACCATATTAACATATTTAAGAAGAAAAGCCATATGATCATCTCAATAGATGCAGAAAAAGCTTTTGACAAAATTCAACACCCATTTATGATAAAAACTCTCCAGAAAGTGGGCATAGAGGGAACCTACCTCGACATAATAAAGGCCATATACGACAAACCCACAGCAAACATCATTCTCAATGGTGGAAAACTGAAAGCATTTCCTCTAAGATCAGGAACAAGACAAGGTTGTCCACTCTCACCACTATTATTCAACATAGTTTTGGAAGTCCTAGCCACAGCAATCAGAGAAGAAAAAGAAATAAAAGGATTACAAATTGGAAAAGAAGAAGAAAAACCATCATGTTTGCAGATGACATGATACTATACATAGAGAATCCTAAAAATGCCACCAGAAAAGTACTAGAGCTAATCAATGAATTTGGTAAAGTTGTAGGATACAAAATTAATGCACAGAAATCTCTTGCATTCCTATACACTAATGATGAAAAATCTGAAAGAGAAATTATGGAAACACTCCCATTTACCATTGCAACAAAAAGAATAAAATACCTGGGAATAAACCTACGTAGGGAAACAGAAGACCTGTATGCAGAAAACTATAAGACACTGATGAAAGAAATTAAATATGATACCAACAGATGGAGAGATATACCATGTTCTTGGATTGGAAGAATCAACATTGTGAAAATGACTATACTACCCAAAGCAATCTACAGAGTCAATGCAAACCCTATCAAATTACCAATGGCATTTTTTACGGAACTAGAACAAATCATCTCAAAATTTGTATGGAGACACAAAAGACCCCAAATAGCCAAAGCAGTCTTGAGGGGAAAAAACGGAGCTGGAGGAATCAGACTCCCTGACTTCAGACTATACTACAAAGCTACAGTAATTAAGACAATATGGTACTGGCACAAAAACAGAACCGTAGATCAATGGAACAAGATAGAAAGCCCAGGGATAAACCCATGCACCTATGGTCAACTAATCTATGACAAAGGAGGCAATGATATACAATGGAGAAAAGACAGTCTCTTCAATAAGTGGTGCTGGGAAAACTGGACAGCTACATGTAAAAGAATGAAATCAGAACACTCCCTAACACCATACACAAAAATAAACTCAAAATGGATTAGAGACCTAAATGTAAGACCAGACACTATAAAACTCTTAGAGGAAAACATAGGAAGAAAACTCTTTGACAAAAATCACAGCAAGATCTTTTTTGATCCACCTCCTAGAGTAATGGAAATAAAAACAAAGATAAACAAATGGGACCTAATGAAACTTAAAAGCTTTTGCACAGCAAGGGAAAGTATAAACAAGACGAAAAGACAACCCTCAGAATGGGAGAAAATATTCGCAAACGAATCAATGGACAAAGTATTAATCTCCAAAATATATAAACAGCTCATGCAGCTCAATATTAAAGAAACAAACAACCCAATCCAAAAATGGGCAGAAGACCTAAATAGACATTTCTCCAAAGAAGACATACAGATGGACAAGAAGCACATGAAAAGATGCTCAACATCACTAATTATTAGAGAAATGCAAATCAAAACTACAATGAGGTATCACCTCACACCAGTTAGCATGGGCATCATCAGAAAGTCTACAAACAACAAATGCTGGAGAGGGTGTGGAGAAAAGGGAACCCTCTTGCCCTGTTGGTGGGAATGTAAATTGATACTGCTACTATGGAGAACAGTATGGAGGTTCCTTAGAAAACTAAAAATAGAATTACCATATGATCTAGCAACCCCACTACTGGGCTCATACCCAGAGAAAACCATAATTCAAAAAGACACATGCACCCCAGTGTTCATTGCAGCACTATTTACAATAGCCAAGTCATGGAAGCAACCTAAATGCCCATCGACAGATGAATGGATAAAGAAGAAATGGTACATATATACAATGGAATATTGCTTAGCCATAAAAAGGAATGAAATTGAGCCATTTGTTGAGACGTGGATGGATCTAGAGATTGTCATACAGAGTGAAGTAAGTCAGAAAGAGAAAAATAAGTATCGTAGAATAACGCATGTATGTGGAACCTAGAAAAATGGTTCAGATGAACTGGTTTGCAGGGCAGAAGTTGAGACACAGATGTAGAGGCAAACATATGGACACCAAGCGGGGAAAGTGGTGGGGGGGTGGTCGTGGTGGATGAATTGGGAAATTGGGATTGACATATATACACTAATATGTATAAAATGGATAACTAATAAGATCCTGCTCTATAAAAATATAAATAAAATAAAGTTCAAAAAAAAATTCCCAGTAGCACTTTTTATAGAAATAGAAAAACAATTCTAAAATTCATATGGAAGCACAAAGGATACTGAGTAGCTAAAACAATCTTGAGAAAGAACAAAGTTGGAGTCATCACGCTTCCTGATTTCAAAATATATTACAAAGCTACAGTAATTAAAAGAACACCGTGCTGTCAAAAAGACATACTGTATGGAACAGAATAGAGAGCATAGAAATAAACCCATGCTTATACAGTCAGCTGTTTTTCAATAAGGGTGCCAAAAATACACAATAGGGAAAAGATAGTCTCTTCAACAAATGGTGTTAGGAAAACTGGATATTCACATGCAGAAAATGAAATTAAACCCTTATCTAGTTAGAAAAAATATATATATATATATATATAAAGGCCAATTAAAGCTAAAAAAAAAAAAAAACCTACACCATACACGAAAATCAACTCAAGATGGATTAAATTTCAGTAAGACTTGAAATTGTAAAACTTCTAGAAGAAAATGCGAGAAGCTTCATAACATTGGTCTTGGCAATGATTTCATGGATGTGACACCAAAAGCTCAGGCACCAAGAGAAAAAACAGACAAGTGGGATTAAAAAGCTTCTGTAGGGCAATAACAACAACAAAGAACAATCAACAGAGTGAAAAGGTAATCTATGGAATGGGAGAAGATATTTTCATATCATATATCTGATGAGGGATTAATTTCTAAACTATATAAAGAACTCCTACTACTCAATAGTAAAACAAACAAAAAATAAAAAATTAATAACCTTCTAAATGGACAAAGGACTTGAATAGACATTTCTCCAAAGAAGATAAAACAGTATACGAAAAGATGTTCAATGCCACTAATCACCAGGGAAATAGAAATTAAAACCACAATGAGATACCACCTCATACCTGTCAGGGTGGCTATTATCAAAAATACAACAAGTGTTGGCAAGGATGTAGAGAAAATGGTGCTTGCATGCTATTAGTCAGAATAAAAAAATGGTACAGCCATTATGGCAAACAATATGGAGGCTTCTCCAAAAATTATAAATAGAACTATCATATGATCCAGCAATCCCACTTCTGGGTATTTATCCAAAATAATTGAAATCAGGATCTCAAAGAGATATTAGCACCCCTATGTTCATTACAGCACTATTCATAATAGTCAATATGTGTAAATAACCTAAATGTCCATCAACAGATGAATGAATAAAGAAAATTTGGTGTATGAATACAATGGAAAATTATTCAGCCTTAACAAAGAAGGAAGTTCTGCAATATGCAACAACATGGATGAAACTTGAGGATGTTATGCTAAGTGAAGTAAGACAGTAAACAGAAGTGCAAATACTGTATGATTCCACTTGGAGGTATATAAAACAGTCATATTCATAGAAGCAAAGTAGAACAGTGGTTACCAGTGGTTATCTGGGGGAAGGGAGAAATAGGGAGTTGCCATTCAATAGGTATAAAGTTTCAGTCATGCAGGATGAATAAGTTCTAGAGATCTTCTGTACAACATTGTGCCTATAATTAACAATATTGTACACTTAAAATTTTGTTAAGAGGGTGTTTTTCAAGTCTGTGTTCTTACTACAATAAAATTAAGTTAAATTAAACTTAATTTAACTTAATTTAAAAAAAAAAAAAGAATGAATGGATTGCCCACCTATGGCACTGTGCTTCAGAGAGATGTCAAAAATACATAGGCGATATTGCCCTTGCCCTGTAAAACTTACCAACTATTTATAATAGTAACTTGGACAGTGCTTAAAGGGCACCAGGTATTATTCTAAATATATCAACTCATTTAAAACTCACAACGACTCTATAAAGAGGGTGATATTAAAAACATTTATTAACAGGTAAAACATCATGTCCTGTGAGGACAGATGCTGGTCATAGTGCTAGGGCAGAATCCTGGAGGCCCCCCAGCAGAGCAAACAAGCCCTTGCAGAACCACTGGGAAGAGCAAAGTTGCACTGAGGCGGTGGGGAGAAAGGGAGGCCTTCAGGGGCTTGAGGCTGCAGCTAATTCCAGTCAGTGTGGAAGCATTTCAGTGTTTTAACAAATGGTACACGGGTAGATATCAGCTGAATATCAGCCCTTGAAATTGGCAATATTATCATCCCCAGTTCATAGATGAAGGAATGAGGCCCCAGAGACTTGTCCAAAGTCACAGAGCCAATGAGCAGAGGAGGTAACATTTGAACTTAGGCAGTCTAACACCAGATCATGTTCTCCTGACTGCTATGCTTTACTGCCTCATATTTACAAAGAAAATAAATAGCTTTAAAAACAGTGAATGTTTATCCAGCAACTAATGAATTCCAGGCACTGTGGAAGGCAAGATGTAGAGGGATTCAAACATAAATTAAGTAAAATTTCAGAAAAGGTAATGGCTCCAGCAAGAAGTGCTAAAACTCAGGAAAGACTGTAACTAAGAGATGGAGATTTTTCTTCAGTAACCTGAAGGTGAAAATGTACTGTTTGCACATATTATCTGAATAATTGCTCCAATCTTCCATTATGTTGTATCAGAAGACAGTAGTTTGGAAACAGGAACTTGTAAAGTTTCCAGGAACATCCCCAGGGATGCAGCAGCAGTAGTTCCAACTGCACCTTGGCCAGTTCTCTTTTCATTTTGGAAGTAGATGATTTGCCATGATTGGCGGCAATTGCTAATGACAACAGGGGAAAACTGAATCGGTCATGCCAGGAACTCTCCTAAATCCATAGTGGAGGAAAGCAGATAAAACACTTTTCCCTCATTTTCTCCAGTCCCTAATCTTCCCCACCGTGGCACTCTTCCTGGTGCTGTCTCCAACCACCTGGTACTGGTCCACCGCAGAGCGTGTCCCCCGATTTGTGTTCAAGGCTCTTGTAAACAATGTTCACTAAAATGGATCAGTACCACCATCTGAAAATAAAATGTGGCCATTGCTTTCCATTGCTAGATTAACCTTTTGTTATAGTGAAAATGGCAATTTGGGTTTACCATACCTCCCTTCAAACAATTTTAAGGTGATGACAGACTCAAGGTGCTAATGACACTGACTTTCTTCCAATTAAAAGAGATTAAAGACTACATACCTGATTTCTTTTAGTAGTCTCATGACATCTTCAGTAGAATATCATTATAGCCAAAAGTTATAAAAGTTTACATTAATATTTGTGTTTCTCAAATAGTAAATGACACAAAAATCAGATGAATGATAACTTCAATACCATGAGCAATTTGATCAACAAGTAGTAAAGTGGAAAACAATACCAACTGGAACTGAGAAACTAAATCCCATAACGCTTGCTTTCATTTCAAAAGTTCTCCAGGTGGCTGCAAGCCAATTTGCCACATGAAAAAACCCTGACACTTACTGGAAGACAGACTCCAACTATTAAAAAAAAGGGACACTCAGTAGAGAATAGACAATGTTGTGCTAAAAGGCTATGTTATTTTGCCAGAAAAGAATTCAATCTGTGCGTGAAATACCTCTTCCCATGTCTTTTGATCTGATGTAGCACTTGTCCAAAGGGATGGGCTCCCTAAAGGGAAAACCCATTTCAAACACTGAGGAGCTCGAACAAATGCGAAGCGCTCAAGCTCAGGCTTAAATATCCCAAATGGTCTCTTGCTGGTAACATGAGAACAAAATCAGTGTTTCAGTCAGAAAACAGCTTTCTTGGCTTTTCTATTCTGTTCTATTTGTGCATTGATATGAAGATCAGAGTCATCGACTTGAATGTGATTTAGAATCTCGATGCAAACAATGAGACAGTAAACACTTTCTGGCCCTCTAAAATATGTATTCAGACTCTTCTCTTTTCAGGGTATAATCACAAATCCATCAGTATTCGAGGGATTTTCGCACACAGGCTGCCTCTGTCAAAACTGTAGCAAGTTAATGTATTCGAGTATAGCTTGGTTGTGCAAATTATTGCCCTAAAAGGATGATGTAACTTGGCATTTTGACATATGCTGTTTTATATGGAGCACAATATCTTTTTTTTTAAAGCCTTTAGGTTTCAACTTAGTGGCTTGAAGATTTGGAAAATTAAATTAAACTTTAAAAAAGAAAAGAAAAGACAAGCACGGAAATGGTGACCTAAAGTCACAAAGAAAGAAAGACAAAGACCAAAATCACCATCACACTACTATGACCATGCAAGAGTAGCGAAGACTTTAATCCTGAGGAGCAAAAACTTTGGACTTGACTTCTTATCTCTTCAAACTGACAAATAATGTTGCTAGCATTTATTCATTTCCTGAGACTAAACAACATGCATTGCTTTCTTTCATCACTTTGCCAATTTTCTTCAAAGAAAATTACTACTTCAAACTCTTCATAAATCCTGTAACCTCCATAAGCTTAGTTTCCTATGGGTAAAATGGGAATAACAATGCCTAGTTTGTGGGGACAGTATGAGGGTTAGAAATAATACATGAAAATCACTTAATAGTGCCTGGAACATAATGGAAGCTGCCACAATTATTATTACTCAAAAGCTATATCTGGACATGTAAATTGGAATAAAACACTGAGGCAGTTTTCATACTAATTCAGACATAAGAACACATTTTCTTGCAGTTTCAAGGTAATTGAGGTAAATGTTCAAACATTTATTTAAATTATCAAGATACACAAATTGTTTCAGCTTTCCACTTTCCATGTCCAGATATGGCTTTTGTGCATACCCTCAGAGTAATCCACAGATTTTGGAAACTTCACCTTTTACTGAAAGCCCTCAGCATTAGGTTTAACCAACTTTTTTATATAGCTGCCAATAGACTGCAGGACAAACTCCATTCATTAGTAGGGTTGCTGTCTCAGATACCAAAAACCAAAGAAAGATAATCTAATATATAGTTCCAATAACTCTCCCTCATGTAATTTAAATCTGTAAATTTGAAATTGGCCTGAATGGGGAGTGACAAAACAATGGGGCATTTTCAGAAAAGATATCTTTGTTTTGAGTCACTATTAGTTTCTAGGGCATCCTAAAAATTTTTTTTTCCAGGGAGAAAAATAAAATTTGTAAGAAAGAAACTAAAGGCAAAAATGACTTTGCCTTTCTAAAATTAAAAAAATATCCTCTGTTTTTTTCTCTTAGAACACTTTTAACAGTTGTTCAGGGAAAAGGGAAATGTAGTAAAAGCTCTTCTTTAAAAAAAAGGGGGGATTTTGAAAAGAAAATATAATTGCCTTTTATGTGTAGGTACTCATCAAGTTAAGTTGTTTAAAAGCTATAATATACCTTGTATATATGAAAAATTATTGAGTAAAATTTGAGATCTGAAAATTACCAACACTATATTTACATCCTAAAAATAATATCAGAGCAGCAGCATGATGTTAGGGAATTTGCGCTGAACCAAAATCAGACTGTTTGGACATCAATTCCTAACAGGGCACTAAGCAATTCTGAGGGTCTCATTACTCTCATCTATAAAATGAGAGGATCAGACTAAACTGGACTCTCCTTATCTCTTCCAGCTTTAACATTCTCTGAATTCTTTACCATGAAATTTATTTTTGGTCCAGGCCAAATAATCATAATACAAATTTAATTTTAGAAAAACAATTATTTTCATTACTAGATTGGGTTATGTTGGGACTCTTGGATTATGTCACCAGACACAAAGTAAGTGAGGGGGAAGCTCAGCTCCACAAACACTGGGTTCAAGGATAGAGGGAAATAGAAAAGCTCTGAGAGAAAAAGGAGATCAATAGGAAAGGACAGTATGGTTGGGGCAGGTCATATAGGAACCACCAAAAAGAGTATATTATTGTCCAGAGGCAAGTCAGCTAGAAAAGACATGTAAGAGGGAAATACATATTTTTTTTGCACGATAAATCATATTAGTCTTGCAAAGAGATTTTATTTGGTAGATATTGGGGAAATCTCTTAGAAACCACTAAGTCAGAATTTAGGTAACAGGAGAACAGATTCGACTTTTACTAAATATTGAGTTAGTCTGAGAACCAGCAAGCAAAGACTGAGTAGCCCAAACATGTCTGTTAAATGAGTGATCTAATCAACCTGGTAAGAATATTAGAGTTGCAGTCTATTAAGAGACCAGTTATTGGGACTTCCCTGGAAGTCCAGTAATTAACACTTCATCTTCCAATGCAGGGGATGGGGGTTTGATCCCTGGTGGGGGAGCTAGGATCCCACATGCCTCACCGCCAAAAAACCAGAACATGAAGCGGAAGCAATATTGTAACAAATTCAATAAAGACTTTAGAAATGGTCCACAACAAAAAAATCAATTAAAAAAAAGGAAAAAAAAGAGACCAGTTACTAAAGAAATCAATTCAGATTAATTCAAACGGTAAAATAGTACAGCTATAATTTACCATGTAATCTACTTCAAATCTTAACACTCAAGATCCTCATTCATTGTACCACATTTCCCATGCAACTTACCTTGTATTTTTACATCTGAGATTCCCATTTGAACTAGCTGATTGTCAGATTCAAGAGAAGTAATAGAAACAAGACAGAGTTTCAAGAGAAGAAATAGATCCCAGTTACCCTGATGCCCTGAGTAATGATAATGAAATGGAATCAGAAGCATAAAGGTCTGCTTGGAGGTTATAGAGATGTAGTCGTGAAAGTGAATTTAGTGAGCACCTAATCCATCACGTTTATTTTACATACAAACCCAAGTATCCAACTCCATGCTCTCAAAGATCATCTTTCTCTTACATCTTTTGGCCTTGACTATTAAGTTACTATAGCCATCCATTCATTAATTTTCACCACTGGTCATGGAAGTACCAAAAGATACCTAAAAGAATCCAGAATCTCATGGACTCCACTCTTCCTTACCACAATTGTGTAGTAGCAACCTGTTCCCCCTTTATAACCAGGATCAGTCACCCTAGTCAGGAGAGTGTCTCCTTTATTTGCATGTTTGTTTAGTGGCCTAAGGCGGCTAAAGGCACCAAATGGCAATCTCAGCTTCCAGTTAAATTGAAACCTTTTTTAGTTTCCTAGTGGGATCATTCCTTTCTTGGGAAATAAGATTTCTTTCATACCAGCAGAACCAAAAGATGCAGGAGGAGGAAGTATAAATTTTATGGGAGGATCATTTGGGGTAAAAGTGAATAAACCCCCTCTACTGAAATCCTCAAATCCATAAGGATTGTCCCCCAGGCAGCTTTGTAACTATGTACTAGGCCATTCCACTGTTCTATTGGACCCACCTGTATTTGGGGGTGAAGAGATACATGATAAAAACCAGTACCCCACCCCCATGAGTTTAAAAGCTCATTGTCTCTATTCTTTTATTGTACAATAGCTTTGCTAGTCAAAAGTAAGATTATGTGAGATACCTTGAGGTGTTTAGTTAGTCCTGGATGATGGTACTGGAAGAAGCGCTGAGGGCAAGAAAGACTGTGTTTTTCTTTCATGAGGACAAATTTCTGCTCCCTCCATGATGGAAGAGACCCACTGTGATTAATATGCCACCTGGTGGCTGGCTAGTCTCCCCAAGCAATGGTACATTATCAGGGGCTAAAAAATGGACCCTGTTATTGGCAGGCTAGCTACTCAGTAGCGATGATTGCCAGTTCAGTCTTGGTAAAAGTAAGCCTGTAATTTTGAGCCCATGAATAATAACTTCCATCCTTGCAGCCACAGTCACTTTGTTCATTAACCCACTGAGCAAGCACAGCCTAGCTAGAAAAAAAGACTGACATCCGTGGATAGATCATCTTGATAACCAAAAGCCTCACCTGCAGGGTTTCCCATTGGCAAGCACTCACATGTGATATAAATATTCTCTAAGTCTCTGTATTATTCTGGATTCTCTGGAGAACCAATAGAAACAGAATCAACAGAACCGATAGATGATAGATAGATAGATAGATAGATAGGGATTTATTACAAGGAATTGGCTCACAAGATTATGGAAGCTAAGTCCCACTATCTGACGTTTGCATGCTGGACACCCAGGAAAGTTGATGGTATAGTCCTAGGGCCTGAGAACTAGGAGAGCCAATGGCATAAGTCATAGTCCAAGTGCAGGAGATCAATGTCTCCACTGGAAAACATTCATGCAGAGAGAGAAATTTCTCCCTTACTTCAATTTTTGTTCTACTCAGGCCTCCAATGGATTGGATGAGGCCCACTCAAATTAGGGAGAACAATCTACTTATCTCAGTCTACCAATTCAAATGCTAATCTCTTCCAGAAACACTGTCCCAGCCACACACAGAATGATCCAATGAATTTGACACATAAAATTAACTATAACTATAACATTTAACAAAAACAGTCCCATTTCAAGAGTCCTATTCACATATTCTTTCCCCAGACCTTTTTTTTTTTTTTTAATAAATTTATTTATTTATTTTTGGGTGTGTTGGGTCTTCATTTCTGTGTGAGGGCTTTCCCTAGTTGCGGGGAGCGGGGGCCACTCCTCATCGCGATGCGTGGGCCTCTCACTGTCACGGTCTCTCTCGTGGCAGAGCACAGGCTCCAGACACGCAGGCTCAGTAGTTGTGGCTCACGGGCCCAGTTGCTCTGCGGCATGTGGGATCCTCCCAGACCAGGGCTCGAACCCGTGTCCCCCGCATTGGCAGGCAGATTCTCAACCACTGCGCCACCAAGGAAGCCCTCCCCAGACCTTTTTGTCAGTAATTCTCCAATCTTGTGATTTCTAAGTTCCTGACCATCTAACCAAACTCTTAACTAACTGCCCTGTGATCATGCTAGGTATATACCTTTGGCTATCCATCTTTTTAGGCAGGTAATGCAAAGTGTTCTAATTTCTGCCCATAGTGCTCAGGAGATATTAGTGCTAAAACAGTTACTCTTAAGTTGTGTCAGCTTATTATCAGACAGAGTTGTAAACAAGGTCAAATATTCTTCTTTCTTTTTCTGTCAGCTAGTCATAGGAAATGTCCCATAGGGCCACAGGTATGCACTGAGGGACAGGCAACAACGCAGCAAGAGTAGGAGCTTAAGCATCTGAGCCACCTGCTCCTGCCACTTACATATGCTTTCAGGACATGCCTGAAGCTGATGATCTCATATACACACTTCTACATAATGACACAGATCTGTTGCCCAAACCAGATTCATGACTTTGGTAGTCACATGATACACAGTGAGCAGTTTTGGTCCCATAGTCTTCCTCAAAAGAAAGCATGAAAGTTTTTCTCAAAGCCTCAGTTAATCCTTTGCATTCAGCTGCCCAAAGAGCAACAAGAATATGGAAGATCACATGGGACATTTTAGGGCCATGGAGGTGGCATATAAGACTATTCCCATATTTCACTGGCCAAAACTCACTTTCAAGGTCCTATCAAAACGTCAGTGTCCAATAAATGGCCAAACTACCAGAGTGTCCTTTCTCTCCAGTCCCCTCCCCCCGACACACACACACACACACAAACACAGTTCTTCCAAAGACAACCAGAAACAATACAACCTATCAGTGGTTCTCAAAATGTGATCTCAAAAGAATCACCCGGAAACTAACTCCTATGTCACATACTGGAATTAACAAATCTGAATCTCTAGGAATGAGGCTAAGCAATGTGTGTTTTAATAAGTCCTCCGTGTGATTTGGAAGCACATCAATGTTGAAGAATCACTGGTCTGAAACCAGATGAGGAATAAGACCAAACTTCATATTATCTTAGTAGTTTTCCATAACCCCCCTCCAGCCTACCAGAATTAATGAATGATCCCATTGCCAGTCAAGTCTTTACAACATTTCCTTTAGCTACCATAACCCTAGGGGAAGCCCTGTTAGGACTTAGGAAAGGATCTGTATCCTCTCTAGTTTCTGCTTAACTAGAGGGAAAGAGGGTCTGCTTATGCTTCAAGATACATCACACTCTTCCAGTGACAGTAACCAAGACCTGTTTTCTTAATGTAGAAATGAGTTTATACTAAGTTATGAATATCTGTCATGGGTGGTATAATTAAAATTTAAACATGCAAGGAGTAAAGGTTGGTAACCTCTACATGGTAGAGCAATAATCTCAATTACTCTAAAATTTCATATTCTGCTGCCTTAATTTAAAAATCAGCCTAAATCATCCCTGTGATTTTTTTTAATTAAGTGTGGTCTCTAAGCTATAATGACTTAGAACTATATTATATATTTTGAAGGTCAAAATGAAGATTACTTGTGAATATTAATTTGAATTCATTTTAATTTTTATTTGCTTTTTCATTAATAAATTCAACAATATAAAATTGACCTTTCACACTTGAGAAGCAATTAAATTTTATTAAATTATGAATTTGCATGTTTTAGTTTGGTAGCTAGAATGATATATACCATAAGTCTTCATTCAAAGGGCTAGATTGTTTGAGTAAGGAAACTATTCTATGAATATAAATTGGGGATTAAACTGTACAAAGTTTTCAGGAATCTTGGTTCTCAAACAGTCATTAACTAATTAGTATTTAAGTGAAACTGACAAATTGAGGTGATCAGTTTACAATCAGGAATGATTCACTAACCCATAAACTCACGTCTTCTACATTTTAGGGAGATCATATGTATTGGTTATTTATTTCTGTATAACAAATTACCCCAAAGTTTAGCAGCTTAAAACAATAAATATTTATTATTTTATAATATCTGTGGGTTAGGATTTCAGGAGTGGCTTAGCTCAGCGGTCCAACTCAAGGTCTCCCAGAAAGTATAGTCAAGAAGGCAGCCAGGGCTGCAGTTTCATCTGAAGACCTAATTAGGGAAGGATATGCTTTCAAGCTAACTCATGTGGTTGTAGGAAGGCCCCACTTCCTTAGTGACTGTTGGCCACAGGTCTCCATTTCTCTTTACATGGGCCTCTCTGTGGTTGCCTGATTATTTTCACATGTCAGCTGGCTTGTCCCAAATTGATTGATGAGAGAGAGAGAGAACCATATATGCACAGAAGCCTCATCCTTTTATACCCTAATCTTGGAAATGTCTTACCTTCATTTCTGCCATATGCTACTGGTCACAGAAAACAAAACCAAAATAAATGCATTGTGGAAGGGGTCTTCACAAGGATAGGAATACAATTGGGGGCCATGTTGGAGGCTGTCTACCACAGCATAACTACAGGATTTGACCAACTGAATATTTTTTATACAATAGTCTTTACCTAAGATGATTATTATAGTATATAATTCTTAAATGCAATCCAGTTCATGCCTAGGTATATTCTGAAAACATATTATACCTCTGAAAAGGTTTTTATCAATAAAATGTTTGTTACTGTTTGTTTTTCCATATCTGTTCTCCTTCTTAGACTATAAATTCATCAGGGGAGGTATCCTTTCTTATTCATGTTCATAGTTCTGTCTCCTTCAACAGTGGCTGAGATAGAAGTGCTTAGTAAATACTTATTACTTGTGTTGAATTGTCTTATATTTTAATTCTCAAAGTAGTTTACCTTTTTTCTTATTTTTTAAAATCAAGGTATAATTTACATAAAATAAAATACACAGATCTTAAGTGTTTATTTTGGTAAGTTTTGGAAATTGTATACACCTATGTCACCCCAAACAAGATATAAAACACTTCCATCACCCCTGATAATTCATCCTTTTCAACCTTTTTTTCCTCTCCTTCCACCCTCAAGCAATAACTTTCCGATTTCTGTTGCCATATATTAGTTTTATCTGTTCTTGAACTTCATATAAATGGAATAATTTTATGCCAAATACTATATATACTTACGTGTTTGATTGTTTTTCTTAACATATATTTTTCAGAAACATATTGTTGTATGTATCAGCAGTTTATCCCTTTTTGTTGCTGTATGACACTCTAACATATGAATCGGCCTCAACTTGTTTTTCCATTCTTCTCTTGCAGGACATCTGGATTGTTTCTATGTTTGGCTATTATGGATAAAGCTGATGTGAATATTCCATTACAATTTTTTTCTGTGGACACATGATTCCGTTTCTCTTGTGTAAATACCAGACAATGGGATTGCTGGATTACATTGTTTGTTTTTAATTAATCAAAAGGCTTCTTTGTCTTCCAATCTGTTTAGGAACTTAAGACCTAATTTTTTAAAAAATCAGCTGTGTCTAATTCCCAGAGAGAATGGAGATCAAGCAGAAATGGAAAGGCTAGTTTTCACACTAAGTTTCTGGAGGGACAAAGAGAAACAGACAGCATCCCTTTGTACCAAGGTTGTGTATAAGGTTGTGGGATAAATTCTCCATGCTAGCAGAGAAGCACCTCTGCAATGTGCAGAGACTAAGAGAACTAGGGGAGCAGTGCCCTGAGAGAGAGCAAAGCAAGAACAAATTATGGAAGCAGAGACAGAGATGGGCCTGCTCTCCGTTCTCCTTGGGAATTAGACACAAGTCAGCGGTGATTATTCTTCAAATTCATTTTGCCTATATCCCAGCTCCAGGACTTTTGACAAAATATCTCCTTCTTGTCACCCATATGCCTCTTAGAGCTGTATATCAGTCCACTCATTTATTCATCTATTTAACAAATACTTAAGTGAACATTTACTATTTACCAGGGACTGTTGTAGGAGCTGGGGAAAACAAAACAGACAAAAATCTCTGCCTTCAGATAGCTAAATATATTTGCGTACATATAAAACCCAATTATATATTTAACTTGTATTATGTTTTTCATCTAATGGATTAGAATCTTAATACACCTAAATACATTGGGATATTAGATCTAGTGGCTGCCATAGCATCTCTCACATAATAGCACTCATTACAGGTTTGTTGAATGCATGGATAAATAAATGTTCCAAATTTTGAGGAATGAAATAGTGATTATTATGTAATAAAGATTCACTAGGTGCGTATACAAAGTAGGGCTTTCCAGAAAGCTGTTCAGTAATATATTCAGTAATTCTGTACCAAATCCTTTTTGGAAGTAGGTGGGCTCTACTACAATTTTGCCACATAGTACACAGTCTCAATCTCAGCTAAAGATGAAGTTTACTTCTCCAAGAAAAGTTGGGCCATATTCAGAATGAAACTAAAAAGCAAATTCAACTTAATAATGTCAGTTATTTATCAATAGCTTGGTAACCACCAAACCAAATTACTTCATGCTTGGCTTGTGGTTAAATCTTTAGCACAAATGTATTTCTAGATACAAAGGGAAAATAACATTTTACAAAATTCACATCTGATTTTTTAAAAATCACATCTGAATATCATTTATCTAAGAAAGCTGTAAACCCTGGGCTTGCAAGGTCATGCTGCTTTCAAACTGAATGGGATCAAAGGGTCTAAAGAACACAAGAAATACTTTCAGACAGGAAGACACCACATCAAGAGGCTATCACAAGTGACCACTGTGAGAGGATAAATCATCATTGCTAAACTGAGCTGTTTATACACAACTTTATTTCACTTTTTCTGATGATAAAAGTAACACTGTTCATTGTCGAAAAACCAAGCATATAAAATTGTAAAGAGAAACATTGAAATCACCAGGCATAATCACTGATAAATGTTGGTCAATTTCCATCTGATCTAAATATTTTCTCTATGTATATTAGTTGAGCTCTTCTAGATATAAAAAATTGTACTATTTTTAACATCTAATACTGCAACACAAGCTTTTCCTCTAGTTTATTATAAATATCTCATTATACATTCTCTTAGTGATGATATAATATTTCATCTCTTCCTCTATTTTGACTACTTACATTATTTTCATTTTTTTACTATTTTAAATTAATGCTTCTTTAAATGTTTCTGAAATTTGAGGAATTTGTTAGTTGTGTTGGTTTTTTGAGAGATTGGATGGGTAGTTCAGATTTTTTACTTGAGGTTTATTCTCAGGAGTGAAATTAAACAGTATATATTACCACTTACTATACAGCCTCATAAATCTGACACATAAAGAGGTAGCCACTCCCTATCCCATGTATATAATACTCTTTGAATACCAATTCCAACCTAATGGACCCTAGTGATCTCTCACCAGGATTTGATATAGATCCAGAATTTATATTTTCATCTGTTAATACATAATTTAACCCCACTAAATTCTGTAATAATTTTTATAGATATGTCAATATTCTCTAAAAGGCAGTAAATGTCCTTTTTCTGGTTCTTAGAGAACATGGCATTTTTTAAAACCCTGATTTTATTAGATGCAGAAGCATTTCAATGGGCAAAAGATAAATGCTGAACTTAAATATTTTTTTATCTCATTAACTTCAATTGTTTCCATTCAAATGAAAATATATTTTCTCTTCAATCTAAGCTAATCTAATCAAAAGTCTAATTTGTTAATAGAGGTCCATGTATCTGCTTGTTCAGGACACAATGAAACTACAAACCTATCCTTACAGACTGAGGAAAGCATATCTATTGAAACTTCCATTTTGAATTCTTAAACCACCCCAAGACTTTAAACAGGAGAAACCACGAAGAGAGCACAGCAAGTACAAGAAAGGAGAGTTAGTGACAAAATAAGACAGATGAGCACACAGAGTCATACATCTAGACCAAAATCTTAAGACATTTTTCAGACCTAACTCCAACAAATTGAGACAATGGGAAATACTTTTTTGGGTCATGTTTCCTAGAATTTCATGATAGTTTTAATGCATGGGCTTTAAGAAATCCTCATGAACACAATGGACCAGTTTAGAACATATGATAAAGGACTAACACATGTAGGAATCAAACTCAAAAGACTTTTTAAACAAACTTTCAGGACCAAAATGAAATGCTCATACCAAAATACAGATTATAGGTAAAATTACAACAAATTATTCTGTCTTAGATGAATAATAATGAAACAGTTAAGGAAATTAGAAGCTAAGACACAGTTGTATGACTTCAGACAGATATGAAAGATCTATTCATGGGTGTTCTAGAGCAGCTGTTTTAATTCAGGTGCCAAATGGATCCTTCATAAGGAAACCATTCCACACCCCACTGTACCATGGGCAGAAAAACAAAACCAGAATGAATGTAGTCATACCTAATTCTTACTCTACAATTTGCAGGAAGTTGCTTTGTGTTTCTTCTTCTTCTTTTTTTAAAAAATTTAATTAGACAGACATATACTGACCACTAGCTCTGCGTTAAGCTCACTGCTGGGTACTGAGGATACAAAGATGGGTAAAATGTAATTTCTTCCTTCAAGGCATTTATTATCTAGCACTGTTTTATAGCTTAAAATAATAGTTGCACTATGACCAAATGGGTATTAATATTTCAGCAAATGTCCACTTATCTTTTGGTGCATATATAAATAAGTCAATCCATACAGACATTATCTTACTTCATGCCCACAACAACCCTCAAGTAGTGAGTATTATTGTTCACATAGAGTACGTAAATAAACACAGGCTTGAAGAGTCATGTGGCAAGTGCCAAGAAGAGCTAAGATTCTAAGCAAAGCTCCATTGTGACAGTAAACCACAGTGCCTGAGATTCAGATAATTACCTCAGGCCATTTTGCTGGCGAAGACAAGTCACCCTTCTGACATTGGAACCATTAGAGTTGAAGATGCCTTGAAAAATAATGTAATTAAATAGCCTTGATCACTGAGACACATAAAAACATCATCTCTTCTAAACAATTATTTTAAGCCAACATAGCACCTTCCCCACCATCTACTAACAGCTGTAGAATTTACTCCCATGATTGTCCCCCCTCTTTCCTGGATTAATATATCCCCTTTACTTATTGTTCCTATCCACAATGACAGCTGTTTCCTTCCTCATTTCTGATTCACTTTCAACCATTTCTAATCTGGCTTTCATTCCAAGCACTATAATTCACTTACTCTAATCAAGAACCAGTGGATACTTCTATGTCTTCATATTATTGCCCCCCAGGTGCATTCAGCAAAGCTGTTCATGCCTTTCTTGACTCACCTTCCATGTTGTCCTTCCATAGCTCTGCCCAGTCTCACTCTAATCCAGCATCCTTCTCCATCACCTTTGATGGCCTTGCCACTAAACATTATTGACTCATTTCTTGGTCCTGAGCCCTCTAACTTTCTCAGTCTATATCCTTGTTCTATGCAATCTCATCAACATCTGTAGCTTTATGTGCCATCTTTATGCTAATGACTACGAAAGCCAAAGGCCTCTCGTCTGAGTACCAGATACATATAGCCAATTGTGTACTTGACATCTCCACTGGGCTATTGACTGAGCATCTTGATTCCCACTAACTTCTTCCCCAAAACATGCTTCTCTCCTTAACTTTCCCATTTTAGAGAATGACACCATAATCATATGCAGTTGCTAGATAAAACTCTAGGAAGTCATTCTTGAGTCCTCATATATCCCGCTTTTCCCACATTCAGCAGCAACTACCATCAATTACGTCTCCAAAATAAAGTTTGAATTTTTCCACATCTTTCCATCTCCATTCTTACCACTCTTGTCTAAAACATTATATATATAATATATAATATATTATTATATTATTATTATATTATTAATTAATATTATATATTATTATTATTATATATATTATATATAATATATATAATATATATATATATCCCACATAGATTTTTATTGTAATCTCTTTCTGATCTTACTGCTCTACTTAAGCCCTATCTCACACTGCCTCCAAAAAATCCACTGATTAATTCAGCAATATTTATTACAATGTACTATGTACTAGGAACTTTTCCATCTGCCAAAGATACAAAAATGATAAAAATCCCAATTTTTATAGAACTTGCATTCTAGTGGGAATAGCACACAATAAACAAAAAGTAAATACATAAAGTATGTTAGATGGTTATGAGTACAAAGGAGAAAAATAAAGCAAACAAAGGCAATGGGAAATGCCAGATGAGAGTAAGTTGTGATGTACATAGAGCGGTCAGGTCCATTCTTGATACAGTAGACATACAGTTATAATTTCTTTTAGTATAAATCAGTTCATATCATTGCACACCTTAAAAATCTTCTAATGAGTCACATTAAACCTAGAGTAAAATCTAAAAATCCTTACTTTGGTTTAGAAGATTCTCATACTCTGTCTCCTGTCTACCATTCCAACTTCTCCAATCACTAGACTTCAGACGGCCCCATTCCATTTCTCAGCCCTCTAAGTGTTTCTGCCTCAAGGCCTTTGTACTATTTCCTCCTCCTGGAACATTCTCTCTCAGCTCTACTTTCAGCAGGCTCCTTATCTTCCAGCAGGCTCAGCTCATATATTACCTCTTAAGAGATACGTTTTCTGAGCATTCCATTTCAAATAGCACAACCATTCACCAAGGCTTTCTTACCTTATTTAGTCCTATTATAGTACCTACCACAATTATTTTGAATACATGTTCTCTTACTTTTTATTACCTGTCTTTTTACTTGGGCAGACCCTCATGCTCCATCTAGTCACTGCTTTAACCCCAACCTAGAGTTGTGTCTGGCACTAGGAAGCACTCCGTAAATACTTGTTCATTGATTGAATGAGTGAATATAAATTCCAATTCCAATTGTTTTTATTCAGAAAAATTTATTGAACATCCACTGTGTGCCAGACATTGGCACAATTCTTGACATTTGACTGGTCTGTAGAGTGCAGGCTAAATATCCTATCTTATTTAGAATTAGAGAAATATGAAATTCTAGTGATAAAAGGACTTTAAAAATGACTTTAGGGCTTCCCTGGTGGTGCAGTGGTTAAGAATCCACCTGCCAATGTAGGGGACACGGGTTCAAGCCCTGGTCTGGGAAGATCCCACATGTCACAGAACAACAAAGCCTGTGGGCCACAACTACTGAAGCCTGCGTGCCTAGAGCCTGTGCTCCACAACAAAAGAAGCCACTGCAATGAGAAGCCCACATGCACCACACGAAGAGCAGCCCCCATTCACTGCAACTAGAGAAAGCTCGTGCACAGCAACAAAGACCCAAAGCAGCAAAAAAAAATAAAAATAAAAAGGAAATACAAAGCCAGCGCCAGGGCCTATGGATAGACCTGTAGTCTACAACTTAGTGATTGCGGGTAGCATCTGAGAGATACCAACACCACCACAAAAGCCAAAATCCAAACTGACAATTCTTGTTAATCAAAATAACTGTCAATCCTCTCCTTCTAGGAAAACATCACAACAGCAACCTTAATGAGAGCTTCAACGTGTGCAGAATATGAAGCTATACAGGAGTCATAAGGAAGAACAACTTTTAGGCTGCGATCCTTTTGATCTTACTTCTTAGTAAAAGTTGTGAAGCTTAGGCACAGAAAACTAAGCTTTTCCTACTGGTCATTGAATATTGTTAAGGCAACTGTGCAAGGGAGTTTCTGATCTTTTGTCCTGAGGCACTAATTCAAGAAAGGGGAAAGCAGGGGCCAACTTTTAATGACGTGCATTTGCAGCAATCCAAGTAAATTTGTGATTATCATTATCATCCTTAGTATTAAGAACAATGCAACAGAAACTTTGTTTTCAGATTTAGTGATTAGCCTAAAGCAGTAATTCTCAATTGGTAGGTAAGGAGAGATACTATTCTTGATAGGATGCACAAGTAGGGTGGATGATTGTCATAATATACCTAATATTTCACAACAAAATGCATCCATTTCAGGTCCTTATGTGCTTTATGTTATTTTATGTCATTAAAGTTTATTATAATGATAAATGTAAAAAAAATCTGTTCATTGCAGGTTATTTACATTTTGAAAATTTAGAAATAACCAATTTGGCGTTGGTTTTAAAAATTGTAATACATAAAATAAATAATAATAAAAATACAGTATTAGTATATTATAATTTTTTACCCTCAAGTAAATATGTTGCTATGGAAGGATAGTTGCAATATGTTCTTGAGAGTACAAAATCCTGTTACGGGACCAGATGAGATACACACACAGGACAGATATTGAGCCATTAATTTTGGTTCCCTCTAGGAAGAAGAATTATGGGGTAGAGAGGGGTAAGAGTATTACTTTTCAATTTTTATGTTTCATATATTACTGTATTCTTTTTAATAAAAAATGTGTGCTACTTTTACAATTTAAAATCATCAATTTTGATTAAAAAAATAAATGCCTAGGAAACAGACAAATATTTTTCTCTGAAAAAGTGGCGAGTTTGTTTTCAACATGGCAACCCTTTTATAGAGTGAATGATGGGTGGCATAAAATATATGAAACACTGCTTTACAAATATTAGAATAGCCATACCAACAAAACAGTGAGGACACAGCAATCTGGGGAAACCAGCAATAAAAGAATTTTAAAATATCCTTTGAACTATGCCTCAGTCTATGAAGACAAAAGCGACTGGCAGTCATGATTAGGAAGAAAACTATATCAAGATTTTCTGCCATGTTTAGAAATGTGTTGCTTTTATTTTCTTTACTCTCATTTTGTTATTTATTCCACCTCTCCTTGTACACATGCTTCATTATCCCCTCAGACTTCACTTACAAAACACAATTTCAAATATAAAATTATTAAGAATTTCAAGAGGGCAATAGCAGAATTTTTTAATGAGTATGGGACCCATATGATCATCTTAATACATGCAGAAAAAGCTTTTGACAAAGTTCAACATCTGTTTATGATTAAAACTCTCAACAAAATGGGTATAAAGGGATTATACCTTAACATAATAAAGGCCATATATGACAAGCCACAGCTAACATCATACTCAATGGTAAAAAGCTGAAAACATTTCCTCTAAGATCAGAAATAAGACAAGGATGCCCACAGTTTCCGCTTTTATTCAACATAGTATTAGAAGAGTATTAGAAGTCCTAGCTACAACAATCAGACACACACAAAAAAAGAAATAAAAGGAATCCAAATTGGAAAGAAAAAGTAAAAACTGTCATTGCAGATGCCATAATACTATACATAGAAAATACTAAATACACTACCAAAAAACTGCTTGAACTCATCAATTAATTCAGTAAAGTTGCAGGATACAAAATTAATATAAGAAATCTGTTGAGTTTCTATATACTAACAATGAACTATAGAAAGAGAAATTAAGAAAACAATCCCATTCACAAGCACATCAAAAAGAATAAAATACCTGGGAATAAATCTAACTAAAGAACACCTGTACTTGGAAAACTGCAAGGCACCTATGAAAGAAATTGAAGAGAACACAAACAGATAGAAAGATAAATGTGCTCATGGATTGAAAGAATTAATATTGTTAAAATGACCATACTAGTCAAGGCAATCCACAGATTCAATTCAATCCCCATCAAAATACCAATGGCATGTTTAACAGAGCTATAACAAATAATTCTAAAATATATATGGAAACACAAAAGAACTTGAACAATCAAAACAATATTAAGAAAGAAGAACAAAACAAGAGGAATCTTGCTTCCTGATTTCAAACTATACTGCAAAGTTACAGTAACCAAAACAGTATTGTACTGGCACAAAAACAGACACATAGCTGAATGGTACAGAATAGAGAGCCCAGAAATGAACCCACACTTAAAGTGTAAATTAATCTATGACAAAGGAGGCAAGAATTTACAATGGGAAAAAGACAGCCTCTTCAATAAATGATGTTGGGGAAACTGGACAGCTACATGCAAAAGAATCAAACTGGACCACTTTCTCACATCATATATAAAACTAATTTAAAATGGACTAAAGACCTAAATGTAAGATCTGAAACCAGAGGAAGTACACTCTTTGACATAGGTCTTAACAATGGTTTTTTTTTTTTGATTAGTCTTTCCTAGGCAAGGGAAACAAAAGCAAAAATAAATAAATGAGAATATATCAAACTAAAAAGCTTTTGCACAGTCCAAGAAAACTATGAACAAAATAAAAAGGCTGCTTAATGAATGGGAGAAGATATTTGCAAATGATATATCTGACAAGGGGTTAATATCCAAAGTATACGAAGAGCTCTTACAACTCAACATCAAACAAACAAACAACCCAATTACAAAATACAGGACCTAGACAAACTTCCAAGAAATCATAAGATGATTTCATAACAGGCATATGAAAAGAGGCTTAACATCACTACTCATCAATGCAAATCAAAACCACGAGATATCACCTCATACCTGTAAGAGTGGCTATATCAAAAAGATAAAATATACCAGAGTAGGCAAGGATGTGTAGAAAAGGGAACCATTGTGAACTGTAGGTGGTAATGTAAATTGGCACAGCCATTATGGAAAACAGCATGGAGATTTCTCAAAAAATTAAAAACAGAACTACCATACAGTCCAGCAATGGGTATTGATCTGAAGAAAATGAAAACAGTAATTGGAAAAGATACATGCACCCACCCCTATGTTCATTACAGCATTATTTACAATAACCAAGATACAGTATTCAAGCATTATTTACAATAGCAAAGCTAAGTGCCCATCAATAGATGAATGGATCAAGATGTGGTGTATATATGCAATGGAATATTACTCAGCCATAAGAATGAAATTTTGCCATTTTCAATAATCGATGGACCTAGAGGGTATTATGCTAAAGGAAATAAGTAAGAGAAAGACAAATATTGTATGAATTCACTTAAATGTGGAATCTAATAAAAAATAATGAACAAACTTAACCAGACAGAAACAGAGTTGTAGATACAGCAAGCAAACAGGTCGTTGCCAGAGGGGTGGGAGTGGGGGGTGGAGAGAAATAGGTGAGGGAAATTAAGAGGTACAAACTTTCAGTTACAAAATAAATGAGTCACAGGTATGAAATGTATAGTGGGGAATATAGTCAATAATTATGTAATATCTTTGTATGGTGACAGAAGACAACTAGATTTATTATGGTAATCATTTTGAAATGTATAGAAATATCGAATCACTATTTTGTGCACCAGGAACTAACATAGTGCTGTAGGTCAATTATACTTCAAAAATAAACAAACAAGCTCATAGAAAAAGAGATCAGATTTGTGTCTACCAGAGGAGGTTGTAGAATTAGGTGAAGGTAGTCAAAATAATACAAACTTCCAGTTATAAGTACTAGAGATGTAATGTACAACATGATAAAGATAATTGACACTGCTATACGTTAAAAATGAAAGTTAAGTTCTTGTGATGAGGGAGTTCTCATCACAAGAAAAAAATTTTTTTCTATTTCTTTAATGTTGTATCTATATGCGATGATAGATGCTCACTAAACCTATCATGATATGCATTTCATGATGTGTATAAGTTGGCACACTGCCATAGAGTAGGTTTTATAGGAAATGTAGGAATTTATAGGCTAGTTGTACATGAAATATGGATGGGAAACAGACTGGGCTGTCCTACTCTATAAAGAACAGTCTGAACACTACAGTCACAGTGGGTGGGAAGTTTATTACATACTTATTTATTTTGTTGTTTGGTAATGCTTTTTAGTTTGTTTTTCAATAAACCATATCATTGATAATGAGTTAAAAATGCATAAGTACATATTTATTTTTTAAAATAAGCACTAAAGTTCTGTTTCTCAAGAAAATTGATGGTACTTGTGTAATTTGTAATGTGTTTGTCAGTGTTTACCATCTACAATCGTGATGGTGATACCATTGACTCCTTAAAAACCAGAAGATGTAAGAATCTGCGGAAGAAGCATCAGTATCCACTTCAAAAGTTAATAGCTATTTTAAGAAAAATCACTCAAAGACAATAATTTAACATGTACAGCTGTACCACTCTATTTTTTTTTATTTATTTTATTTATGGCTGTGTTGGGTCTTCGTTTCTGTCCGAGGGCTTTCTCTAGTTGTGGCAAGCGGGGGCCACTCTTAATCACGGTGCGCGGGCCTCTCACTATCGCGGCCTCTCTTGGAGCGGAGCACAGGCTCCAGACGCGCAGGCTCAGTAATTGTGGCTCACGGGCCCAGCCGCTTCATGGCATGTGGGATCTTCCCAGACCAGGGCTTGAACCCGTGTCCCCTGCATTGGCAGGCAGATTCTCAACCACTGCGCCACCAGGGAAGCCCTGTACCACTCTATTAAGCATAACTTTACGTTAAGATCAAAAGATTATGCTTATTAAATTAGTAAATTAATTTCACTTATTTTTGTAAACCTATGAAATGTGAAATGATAGCTGTTAGTGAGCTAGCTCCATGAACTGTAAAACTTTGTAAATAGTTCAATGATGCCAGTTATATATGAGTGTTATCCATATGCTACAAGCAGAAAATCAATTAATTACAATATTGGCTTACTAATTTCATCCAAATCATGGAAACAAAATGAAGTTTTTGTAAGTTCTTTCTGTCAAAGATGAAACATTTGACCTTATTTTAAATCAATTTCACTAAAGTAAAATTTAAATATCATCCCAAACCATTTGGTATTAAACTTGGAGGTCAACTCCCTGGCCCCAGGAAAGCACTGATCTGTTATCACTACAAATTAGTTTTGTCTGTTCTAAAATTTAATATAAATGGAATTATACAGTATATACTCTTTGAGTCTAAATTCTTTCACCCAGAATGACTTTTTAAGATTTGTTTATGCTGTTTCATTATTACTTTGTTCTTTTTTTTTGCTGAATACTATTCAATTGTGTAAATACGCCATGATTTTTTTTAGCCATTTACCTGTTGAAATTTGGGTGTATTTGGTTTGCGGTTATTATTATTCAAGCTGCCATGATTACTGTCATGCAGATCATTGTGTGGACATATGCTTTATTTTCTCTTGGTTAAATACCAAGGAGTGGGATTTGGGGGCCATATGTTAAGTATGCTTCATTTGACAAGAATCTGACAAAATATTTTCCAAAATAATACATTTTTCTACTCCCACAAGCAATGACTGTGATTTCCAATTGCTCTTCATCTTTACCAACACATTAAAAAATCCTCTTATTATTGCAGGAAGTGTATAGTTATATCTCATTGTGATTTTAATTTGCATTATCCTGGTGACTAATTATGCTCTTTTTATATGCTTATTGGCCCTTCCTATGTCTATCTTGTGAGGTGTATATTCAAATATTTTGCCAAATTTTATGGAGTTGTTTCTGAATTCATTATCAAGTAGCAAGTGTCTGTTAAAGCCTGCATATAAGTCCTTTATCATATAAATATATTGCAAATATTTTCCCATTTATATTTTCTTAATGTTATCTTTCAAAAAACAAAAAATTTGTAATTTGATGAACCCAAATTATCAATTTTGTTTTGTTTTGTTTATGACTAGTGGGGTTTTTTTGTGTACTGGTAAGAAATATTTGTATACCCCAAGGTCATGAAAAATTTCTCCTGTTTATTCTTCTAAAAATACTATAGTTTTAACTTTTACATTTAGGTATATGATCCACTTTGAGTTAATTTTTGTGTATAGTGTATGGAAGAGTTTGGGGTTAATTTTTTTTCCATATGGATAACCAATTGTTGAAAAGACCATACTTCTCCTGCATTGAATTACCATGACATTTTGACCTTATATGCGTGGGTTTATTTCTGCACTTTCTGTCCTATTCCATTGATTTATATGTCTATCTTTTCCAAAATACCACACTGCCTTGAAAACTATAGCTTTATAGTAAGTCTTAAAACCAAGTAGTGTATGTCCTCTAAGTGTTCTTGTAAAAATTTTTTTGGCTATTCCAAGGTCTTTGCATTTTCACTTAAATATTAGCTTCACTTGTCCATTTCTAAAAAAAAAAAAAAAAAAAAATAAGCCCTGCTGTGATCTTAATGGGGTCTATCATTCCATTATTAGGTCTTCTTTCATTTGTCTTAGCAATGTCTTAGATTGGTTTTCATGAACATTCATATATTTTGTTAAATTTTTTCTAAGTATTTTATGTAATTTGGTGCTATTATAAATGGTATTTTAAAAAATTTATTTTCCAATTGTTTGTTGCTAGTATATAGAAATACAATAGAATTTGCATGCTGAACTTCCATCCTGAAACCTGTATAAATTCATGTATTAGTTCTAGTAGTTGCTCTGTAGTCATTAGGACTTTTTATATACATGATATCATCTTAGAATAGTTTTGCTACTTACTTTCTAATATGTATTTTGTTTTATTTTTTTCTTTATTGCAAGAAAATTGGCATCCTTGCCTTGTTACTGATCTTAGGGAAAGTATTCAAGGTTTTGCCATTAAGCAAAAAGTATGGTGTGAGCTAAATAAATCTATTAGCATGGAATATAAAAGAAATCACAGATTATCTTAATTTTTCCCACCTTTGTTATTTTTATTCAGTGATAGTTTTCCATACAGGTAAATTTAATGTTGTTTTTATGTCTACTGTAAATACTCAGAAATTTGTAAATGACATGTCTAATTTGTTATAACACTTGAATCATAAGAACCATTGATTGAAAAATTATATTGGCCAGTGTACTTACTTCCAACTAATAAAGTCAAAGTATACACTATAAGATTTCTGCTATTCTCTTTGAGAGAATTACTTTAAAATGATTATTTCTGTACACACCACTCTGAACAAGAGTGAATAATCTGAAATATTATACAGAATATAAAGTGTCCACCATAGTTTCTGGCATGTAGTCAATGTTCAATAATTGTTTAATTCTCACCTGTGTTTTAGTAGTTGATATATCTTGTGACATAGCCAATTCACTGTTGAAAATTACCCTCAATTGGGGTAAATGTGGGAGGTATTTAGAAAAGTCTTTGAAGGATACTCTAGTCATATCTTCTAAGAGAATTGTCTTCAACTCATTCATTGTTTTCCAAATGGAGTAAAATAATGCACCATATTGTCCCTGTTTTAAATGTGTAAATAGTAACACATTGTAACTACTGTTAATTTATTTCTTTTTCGTCTCTCCTGTATAATGAAAATCATGAAGCTCCCACATCGGTGATTTGCCATTGAGTTTGTCTTTGTGAAACCAACAGATGTTAGAATCTTAGAAAAAACATTACTTTTATCTCTGGTAAGAAAGAGTGTATCATAATTTTTACAAAATTAAGAAAGTTTCATTCTACTCCTACTTAGCTGAATATTTTTATGATGACTTGGTGTTGGATTTTGTAAAAAATTTTCTACACATATTAAAAAGATTTTTTCTCTTCTCTTTTTTTTCTGTTAATGTAATGCATTACATTGATTGGTTTTCAAATGTTAAGCTAGACTTGTTTTCTGAAGATAAACTATGGTGTATTGTGCCTTGTATATATCTTTTTATTTGAGTTGCTAATATATTTGTTAAGGATTTTTGCATCTACTTAATGAGGAATATTGGTCTATGACTTTTTGTTTCTTATAATACATTGGTTTTAGTACTAAGGTACCCTTGTCTTACAAAATGAGATGGGAACTATTGCCTCCTTCTTTACTTTTTGAAAGATTTAGTATATGACTGGTATTATTTCCTCCTTAAAATATATATAGTAAGTCACCAGAGAAGCAATCTAGACTCAGAGTTCTTGTTCTTGGAGATGTTTTAATTATTAATTTAAATTCTTTAATTAAAATTGGGCTATTTAGATTATCCATTTCTTCTTGAGTGACTTTTGCTAATTTGTGTCATTTAAGAAATGTCTATTTCACCTGAGTTGTGAAATTTATTGGCTAAAGATGCCTATAATAGTTTATTGTCCTCTAAATTTCTGTAGGATATGTAATAATGTTCTTCTCTCTTGCATTCCACTGCATGACCATTTCCTTTTTAACCAGGAAAAAGAATTAATTTTTCCCCACTCAATTTACATTCCTTTTTATTCCTCCCTAAATACAAACATATTATTATCATAGTATGAAGTTTCATTGTAATACTTATTAATATTTTATTGGTTGTATTCAGTAATTTTCTCTACCAAGATCCTCCTCAATGTTTAAAAGACTACATCTTTTGTCTGTTTTAAAGAAAATACAGTTCTCTTTTGGTTTTTACAACAGCCGTGTTAAGACATAACTTACATACCATTAATTTACCCTTTTAAAGTGTAGTATAAAGTATATTTTAAAGTGATTTTTGTTATGTTCACAGAAGTGTGCAAACCATCGCCATTATCTAATTTTAGAACATATTCATCATCCCAAACAAAACTCTGTATCCATTAGCAAGCATTCCTTATTCTTCCTTCCCCTAGCCCCTGGCAACCACTAATCTGTTTTCTGTCTCTATATATTTGCCTATTCTAGGCACTTCATATAAATGGTGTACTACAATATGTGGTCTTTTATGTCTAACTTCTATCACTTATCATAATGCTTTTAAGGTCTATCCATGTTGTAGCAAGTTTCAATACTTCATTCATTTCTATCATCAAGTAATATGCCATTGTATGGATATACCACATTTTATTTATCCATTCATCAGTTGATAGATATTTGGGTTGTGTCCACTTTGGGGTATTATATACGATGCTGTTATGAACAGACATTTATATGTTTATGTGTGGACATGTGTTTTAATGTATTTGGGGTATATACCTAGGAGAGGAATTGCTGGGCAATGTATTAACTCTAAGTTTAATGTTTTAAGGAACTGCCAAACTGTTTCCCAAAATGGCTACACCATTTGACAATACTGCCAGCAATAAATGGGGGTTCCAGTTTCTCCACATCTTAGACAACATTTGCTATTGTCAGTCTTTTTGATTTTAGCAATCCTACTGGGTATGAAGTGATATCTCATTGTGGTTTTGATATGCATTTCCCTAAGGAAACAAATCCATTATGTACCTAAAATAAATTAAAACAGATGTCCACACCTGAGCTATACACATCTGTTCATAGCAGCATCATATATAATACCAAAAAGTGGAAACAACCCAAATATCTATCAACTGATGAATGAATAAATAAAATGTGGTATATACATACAAAGGAATATACCTTTCTTGGCATTTATTTAGATCATTTTTAATTTTTCAACTATGTTTTGTAGCTTTCAGGATATAAATTTTGCATTCCTTTTGTTAAATCAATTCGTTAACTATTTTGTTCTTTTGGATACTATTGTAAATGGATTTGTTTCCTTAATTTCATTTTTGGTTTGTTCATTGCCATTGTATAGAAAGACAATTGATTTTTGTATATTGATCTTGTATTCTTTAACCTTGATGAACTTGTTTATTAGTTATAATAGTTTCTTAGTGTGTAGCACAGTTTTTGAGCAAAGTTGTACAAAAATTTGCCCCAGCAGGAAGCACTATTAAAAAGAAGTTCATATATAATTTAAGTGAATGGCACCATATGTATTTGCTCATTCAGATATTTTTCAGATCTTTAAGATAAATAGCATCTCCATGAATCTTAAAAAATAAAAAGTCATAATCAAACCAATGCACAGAAATGGTTTTGGCATAGTTTATAAAATATCAATTTTTTGTGAAGTGACTGAATTTCAAAGGAGTTCTGAATGCTGTGCCCCATGCTTGTGTCCTTCTCTGCATATGTAATAAACCAGAACTCTGGCAAGGTTTGCCTCCTATCAAAAAAATATATTAATTTTTGATGCAGATGTGAGCTGTCATTGCATGTCTTTAAGAGTGTCTTTCAGAAAAGCTCTCTTTGCTTCAAGTTCCAACACAGAATAAGAAGTCATTCTTTTTCACTGATGTCCATTACAGAACACTTGATAGTGCTTCATAGACATCAGCAAGCTTTTGATATAAAGTAAATTAACCACTTTTAATAGATAAGGGAAATTGAGCATAAATTGAGTTTTTATCAATTGATTTACATTTTAGTACACTAAAACAACTCATTATTTAGAAAAATTCTACACTAAATCCATGTATAGATGGAAAAATTATTATGAAAATTTGATAACCATCTTCCATTTTATCCATGTTGCAAATTAATATTTTCATAAATGGAATTTTACTTAGTGCAAAGTATAACCTTAGTTTATATGGTTCACTGACATTTTAGTCACTAAGAATTCTAGAACTTTCTACAAATATCATTTGTTTGAGATATGTTTGTCCTTCCACATGGACGTAGATTGTTTGGATCCTTTATATGTATTTTTAATATACGTATTAAAATGGCCAAAAATAGAACCAGTAAATAGATGATATACAGAGGGAGACCCAACTCTTATACTGACTTTCTCTGAAAACAGTAGCTAGCTGACAATAGACAGGCTACCTGGTGAGGTAGTGAACCCCCTATCACTGGAAATGCCCAAGGGACAGATTAAAAGCAACCCATCGCATCTATTGTCAAGGAGACTTTGGCACTGTATGGAGAATTTAAATGTATGACTTCTAAGAAAATATATACTAAGACTGAATAAATTTTAGTGAGGTTCAGCTTTTTGTCATCTAAAGTATTTTGCCCAATTTTATTTCATCTATGAAGTAAAACTACAAGTCTGCATTATACAGTTACACATGCATAAAAATATACAGGTGCGTTCTAATGGGGGTAGAATTGATTTGTGTGTTTTTGTGCAGGGGAAGTGTTGTGCAATATATGTAAAAAGTTATATGTGCATACATAGATATTTTTTCTCATACTTTTATCCATGGTTCAAGATGTATATTACTTCCAAAAGAAAGACAATACTGTGAGCCCAAGAATTTATTTTAATTTAAAATCACTGTCTTGTTTTCAAAGGAGTAAGAAGAAGAAACTGCTTTCTTCATAAAGATAGAAACTTCTGAAAATTAGGTTTTAAAATAGAAATACTAGTGTACCTCAAAGCACTGCATTAGAAAGGATTATAAACAATGAAAGAAATTCACTCACATGAAAACTCAATAGTTCCTGATCTCAAACAGCCAAAACAGAAACCAATTTTTTTTAAAACAAGAGATGCTAGCTGTTGAGAAGTCTAGTTTAAGTACCACCAATGTACTCAACACTGTGACAGAAATATGAATATAGTCTGGCCTTACATCTCCTGAACTTTGCTGATTGCATTATATGTAAAGATGCATCTGCTCCTTTCTTAAAACAGAAAGCAGTGTCTTTAAAATGATACTCAAGGAATCTGCAGGGATCCTGAGTCAGGACTTAAGCACAAACCTCAACGTATGTGGCCGTTTGCTTAACGCTGTGCGCACCACGCACACACTGTTAATGTTCATCAATGCCATCTCTGAAGCATGGAAATTGAGGCTTCATTTAGTGCTAACAGCAGCAACATTTCAAAGCTAGATATTACTGAAGATAAATGGACACTTTGGCCTAAAATATTGAGCTTTCACAAAAGCATTTCTTCCCTAAGCTGAGGATTGCTTATCCGTTTACCTTTAAGAAAAAGAAAGAAGTCTAATCTTCATAATATTCTTTAAAATGAAATGAATACATGCAATAAAATGCAAAGTCTACGAGGGGTTTTGTGGGAGTCAGAGATTTATTCAGTGTTAAAAATGTATTTTATAGAGCTGTACTATCTAACACCGTAGCCGCTAGCCACATATGGCTATTTAAATTAAATTCTTAGTTCCTCAGTCACACAAGCCATATTTTAGTGCTCCATACCATGTGTGGCAAATAGTGACCATATCAGACAGCACAAATATAGAACATTTCCATAACAGGACAAATTCTGTTGGACAGTGCCATTTTAGAGAAAAGCAATTAATGTTCTTGCTACCCAGACTTTAGCTATGAAAGCAATACAAGGAGAAAAGTTGAAAACATTATTAAATATATTTCTATAAAGCTCTACTATTTAAGGAAGGGAGAAATATTTGACCTCAACTCTCTAAATTTACTCTTCATATTTATTAGATTTACTTGATTCTCCATAAAATTGTGGAACAGACAATAGGAAACACAACATAAACGGGCACTGCACAGATAACAATCAGCAAAAAAGTTCCCACCAAAAGTGAGACATTCTGAGTAGTTACAAGTGAACAAAAGAGTACAGGTTAGGAATTAGCAAGGAATTCTAGAACTAGAGGAAGCTGGAATCTTAGATTTTTTTTCTTCACTATGAAATAATTTGTATGCTCATCCAAACTAAATTGAATCTCTGAATCATTTGAAGACATATTGTAATTATTCATATTTCTGTAACAGGAAATAATTTGTATGAAAGTAACAGTTTACTGAATGAGGTAAACTCAGAAAAAAATAGGACAAATTTAATTTCTTTTACCACTGACCCTAACTTTATCTTCACCACCCTAAAGGATAATTTTGCTAACACCTACAGCTTTTCTAATAACTTTTAGGCAACAAAAGTCCTAATATATTAACATAGCTTTCAGTCTATCATCTGATTCAAAAGTCTCCTTTCCTTCCAACTAATGGCCATTTAGGTAGAGCTGAGTATTCCCCACCTTGCTATTCTACTTCCTCATCTTTTTTCATCTAGTCTCTGTATCATTGGAACAGAAGAAGGCAAAGGAAACAAGGCTCAGAAAGTTCTTATTTGACATAAGATGGGCATTTTTGATTTCAAAGGTTGGCTTTCTTTTTTATGGAGTGGTCTGTAGGTTGTTAAGAGATACCTACACTATTCCTGACCTACTACTCTTAGCTCTGCTAAAACTCCTAGCTCTACAGCCAGCCTTTGTCACTGTTTCTGCTTCATAAGGAAACACATTGGTCTAGTGCTAAAAACAAGGGATTTGGTACCAGACCAACAAAAATTAAAAACCCTTCTCTTCTACTTCTTACCCACTGAGATTGTGCAATCATTTCACCTGTTTATACTTTAGTCTTTCCTCACATTAAATGAATATTTTAGGGGTTGTTGTGAATTATAGGATTATTACAAGTATGATAAGTAAAACAGAGCTTGTGTATAATAAGTGTTTATTTTCCTTTTCATCTGTTCTCTCCCTTTTCATGGACTGTTCTTTGTGTTGTATCTAAAAAGTCATTTACATATCCAAGGTCACCTAGGTTTTTTTCGCGTTACCTTCTAGGATTTCTATAGTTTTGCATTTTACATTTAGGTCTATGATTCATTTTGAGTTAATTTTTGTGAATGGTATAAGTTCTGTGCCTACATTCTTGTTTTTTAATATATGTTGATGCCCAGTTGTTCCAGCACCATTTGTTGAAAAGACTATCTTGCTCCATTGTATTGTCTTTGTTCCCTTGTCAAAAAATCAGTTGTTATATTTATGTGGGTCTATTTCTGGGCTCTTTATTCTCTTTCATTGAACTCTTTGTCTGTTCTCTTTGTCTGTTCTTTGCCAGTACCACATTATCAAGATTACCATAGCTTTATAGTAAGTCTTGATGTCAGGTAGTGTCAGTCCTCCAATCCTGTTCTCCTTCAATATTGTGTTGGCTATTCTGGGTCTTTTACTTCTCCATACAAACTTAAAAATCAGTTTGTTAATGTCCTCACAGAAAAAAAGAACTTGCTGGGATTATGATTAGGACAGGGTTAAATCTATAGATCAAGCTGGGAAGTACTAAAATCTTGACAGTATCAGTCTTCCTATTTATGAACATGGAATACCCATCCATTTATTTAGTTCTTCTTCAATTTCTTCCATCAGAGTTTTAGAGTTTTCTTCATATAGATCTTGTACATATTTTGTTAGATTTATACCCAAGTATTTCATCTTTTAGTTGGAGAGGAATATTCATAGCAGCTTTATTTGTAATATCCAAAAACTTTAAGCAAACAAAATGTCAAATGGGTGAACAAATTTAGTATATCCATACAATGAATTACTACTCAGAAAAATAAAGAAATGGACTATTGAGACAGGCAAAACCATGAATGAATTTCAAAATAATCATGTTGAGTGAAAGAAGTCAGGCAAAAAAAGAGTACATACTGTATGATTTCATTTATATAAAATACTAGAAAATGTAAACTAACCTATAACAACAGAGAACCTATCAATGGTGCCTGAGGAACAGTGATGGAAGGAAGGAGAGTCAAGAAAGGTGGAAAGGAGGGATAACCAAGAGACACAAAAAAAAACTTTTGGGTGTGATATAATGTTCATTACATTGATTGTGCTGATATTTTAATGGATGATGGATATATATATATATATATGCATATATTTGTCATAACTAATCAAATTGAATATATTAAATATGTGCAGTTTATTGCATGTTAATTACACCACAATAAAGCTCTAAGAAATAAACAGAAAAGATTAGTCTTACAATATGCTGTTGTGATAACAAGCACGCTCTAAACTATATCAAAATATTTATTTCTCAAAATTAAAAAGTTTTTGATGTCTTGAAAAAATAATCAAATATGCTTAATACAAGATCTCAACATTAAGAAACTCTTATCAAGAATTAATTCACTTCCTAGCCCCTGAGTCAAATTTTACCTATTTAAACTTAATAGTGTTTTCATTATTTTCCTAAAGTTTTAATATTTTAGTGGGAAAATGTTTGGATTTCTTATTATCCTTAAGAAATCCAAATATGATACCAAATATCAGTGTTTTAGAAGTTTGACAAGTTCTTCCTCTTAGCTCTTTTCAAAATGAACTTTTATTTCTCCTGAGTAACCCGTATTTTACACATCCAAAATTCATTTGAAATTCTCACTCTCCAATTCACTTTGGTTTGTAAAAACCTAACCAAACATTCTCAGTTAAATCAAAGCAGGTATGCAAGTAAATAATTTTATCTCTAGTCTCATTTTCCAAAATCATAAGTCCAGGAAAGTACTGTATCAGAAAATTGTCAGGACAGTTTCTCTTTTAATAAGAAGCAAGACCTTAAAATAAAATTATTAAGTTAAATAAAAAGAAAAGTCTTTTATTTTATGATCCCTTTCCATGATCCCTGCCATTTACAGTAATTCTTTCAAAAGGTATCCTTTCTTTAATGAATTCTGTGTCATAATCTCTATACATATGTAACTCACTTCCATTCTTTATTATTTCCCATCGAAACATGATTAATGTGTTTCTCAACTATCAGTGACTTGTAGAACAAATGTAGAACACCCCACCTCACCCCTCAAACTTCCAGGTGCAAGCTGACTCTTCGTAGTCAGATTTTTTAAATTCTTTGCCTAGAGATGATCTATCTTGCTCAACATTTACTATGACTTCAGTTACATTGAAATGAGTAATGCAGACAACTCAGTAGTCTGTAACATTCCTAGTATATTCTGTTTTATAGAATTAACTAATTTTCATCTTTAAAAGTAGATTATTATTCTTTCTCCCTATTCTAACTAAAAACATTTTGAAGATAATTATCTCAAAGGTCTTTAAGCTCTTTTTAAGATTAATTTTTGTTGGGCCTGCTGTGAAAATAGGAAGACTAAAGTGTGGAGAAGTATAATGCTCTGAATGACTAAATCAGGTCTAACATTTAGACCAAAGTTTGCAGAATTCAGTATATCAATGTGTGTTATTTGACAAGTATATGTTTTAACAACAATTTTAATGTAAATATATTTAGGCAGACATGAATTCTCCAAATTGCTGTGTCTCCAGCACCCTCTATAGTTAACCAGCCATTTTACACACATTTATTACCTAGCTGATCCCCAAAGGCACTTAGGTTTTCAACACCTAATTTATAAAGCTTTAGAAGTTTTAGATAGAGAGAATGTTAGACTTTAAAGGATCTTACAAATATATTGCCCAATCTTCTCACTTTACTACTGAGCCACAGAAAAAGGATTTGCTCAACAGTAAATATTAAATTAGTAGCAGAATAGCAGGAACATCAGACTTACTCGCTCCTGGTATTGCTTTTCCGTTGCAACACTCTCATTCCTTTAAATTTCTCCCCAATATAATGTAAGCCTCAAGAAAGTAGGGCCTTTTTGGTCCTGTGAAATGATGTGTTCCTGAAGCCTAAAACAGTAAGAAGAATTTAATAACCAGTCATTAATTTTTATTAGGTAAATGAGAGATGCTTAGTCACAAGTGGTATGGGAAGTAACAGGATTAATATTAATTGACTTAGGTTACTTGGCAGGTATTTTATACATATGATTGCATTTAATCCTTCCAAAACTAATGCAGAAGAAAAATTATTTCCCCCATTTTATAGATGAGGAAATTAAAGCTAGTAGGTGACAGTAAGCACAGTTTGCCTGCTTGTAAAATCTCATACTCTTTTCACTACAATGGTGCACAGGTGTAACACAAAGAACTTGGTAGGGCCAAGAGTAAAATTCTTTGTATAATATTAATATATTTATAATTTCCAGACAAGCTAAAACATAAGAGTATTTATAAGATCATAGGCATTTTGTTAAGGTTTTTCTAGTTTAATTCTATGGGTGAGTTACTATTGTAATCTCCATTTCCCACAGGAGAAAATGAGGCACAGAGAATTTCAAAACTTGCTTAAAGGCGCATAACTAAGAAGTGATGGAATCAACTATAAACCCAGGGAAGCTGGCTCCAGAGTCCATGCTCATAATTATTGCACTAAACTACTACATAGACTAATATAGTGGTTCTCAGAGAGTGCTTCCCTGACAAGCAGCAACATCACCCAGGAACTGGTTAGAATGCAAATTTGTGGGTCCCATCTCAGACCTACTGAATCAGAATCTGTGGGGGTGACACTATGTATGCTGTATTTTAACAGCCCGACACGTGATGCTGAGAGATGCTAAAATTTGAGACTCACTGAACGAAGAAATGATGCAATCATTTTTAAGATGATCTTAGACTCATCTTTTTGTATATACACTCCTAGAATTTTCTCCGAGCATGTATACACTCTTTTAAAATTATATCACACTGATCTGTTTTGTCATTTATTTGTTCTCTAATCAATATGTCATGAGCATTTTCATACACTGATAATTTTTTGAGAACATAACAATGGCAGCTTAGTACTTGTTATGGACTGAATGTTTGTATCTCCCCCCAAAATTTCATATGTCAAAGACCTAATCTCCATCTGAAGGTGGCACCTTCAGGAGGTAATTAGGTTTAGAAGAGGTCTTGAGGGTGGAGATCCCATATGATTAGTGCCCTTACAGGAGGAAGAGACCAGAGCTCTCTCTCTCCTCCCTGTGAGAATACAAGAAGGCCGCAGTCTACACACCAGTAAGAGGGTCCTCACAAGACACTAAATCTTCTGGCACCTTGATCTTGGATTTTCCAGCCTCCAGAACTGTGATAAATGTTTTTTTGTTTTGTTTTGTTTTTTCATTTTGTTTTGTATAAGCTACCTAGTCTATGATGTTTTGTTATTTCAGTCTGAGCTAAGACAAAACTCTATCCCATGCACATACCAGAATCTGCTAACAAAATTCCTGTTGTGTCAAGAACCAGGAAGGGTCTGAGATTTTACCCTCCTTGTAAGCTAACAAGTTAGCCTATTGTTGTTTCATGGATGCTGGCAGAGGCAATAAGACTCCTGGGTCAGAGAAAAAGACTATCACTCACAGCACAGCAAGCAATAGGAGCATCAGCAGATTTGCATTGGTTCCCCTCACCCCCAAGTCCCACAAAGGTGTGTCATGGTTCCATCTGACACCGCACACACAGAAGAGAAACCCAAAGCCAAAGGTCCAGGGCTTTGTGACAAGCAATAGTTGTGGCCAGCAGCAGATAAACCAGTCACCCTCATCTTGAGGAATGTGCTGTTACATGGTAGTCAGGCTATGGTCACCTTGACCTACTTAGTTGCCTATGTGACTAGCTACAGAAACTGTTTAATATCACAAGACATTATTAGCTTTGCCATCTAGCACACTTTGCAAGAATATAGACGGATGGCTGCTTGGGACCCATGGCAGACTGTCTCTCCCAACAATTGTTGGACATTTAAGCATTTAATTTTTTTACACTTTTAAATAATGCCACAGTAAACTATCTTGTACTTAAAATATGTTTCTCAGTATTTACTTAGGATAAATTCTTAAAAACAGAATTGCATCATCAGTAATTTTGGGTTTTTTTAGTCTTTGATACATATTTTACTTATGAGATTATATGAAAAACCCCATTTTCCAGAAATTCTTACCAATGATAGGTAATTTCTTCTATTCTTAAAATTTGGAAGTTTTCTTAAAAATCACATTATTAATGCTAATTAGCATTTATTTGATTATTGCTGAAGTAAACTTTTTAATATATGTATTGGAATTTGTATTTCTTTTATGAATTAACTGTAAAAGTATTTGTATTTTTATTCTCTTGGGATTATATCTTTTCTTATTGAATTATGAGAGTCATTTATATATTTTTAATACTCCCCATAAGCTTGGTAAAACTAAATATATATATATAAAGATATAGAGATAGAGATAATCTATATATAAAACCTATTTGTGTCCACAATTATTTAATATTAATCTGTTGAAAGAATTAATGATTTTCTAACTACTGCCAAATAGAACAGGCCACTGTAAAGTATCATATCAACATCTCTTTAGAAAACTTACAATTAAAATCACCCACTTTGGAAGGATCACCATGCCAATCAAATAAAGCATATTTTGCAATATTTGGGACTGAGAATTCTTAGTTAGTTCAGCAGGAGTTCAGTAGGAGGACTGAAGGAGAGATCCAATAATTTTTTGTTCTAAACTTACCTAGGTCCTTCTTGCTAATGATCTAGTGCTGACGGTTCTTGATCATCTCTAACCAGAAGTCAGTCCTATTTTACTATAAGCCCATGGTCTCTAAAAAAGAATTTGTTATAGCTATCAAAATCTTATTTTCATACACACATAGCAATTTTTTCTCTATTATAAAAATATAAATTTGTTTTGGTGACAGTATGTGTTGTTTCTGCTTCTTCTACTCTGTGACATTACCCTGCTAACTGCAGTAGAACCATACATAACAGAGTTATGTACCATAGGGAAGTGTTATTAAAAGTGAAAATTTAAATGAGTGTTTTGAGGTTTTTTTGTTTTTTCAGTTCTGCTCCTCTTCCCAGGTCTGTTCTGCTATCTCTTGAACCCATTGATCCCCCCTTCCACTTCTTCCTTCAGGCTTTCATCAGCCTAGCTCCAGCCACAACCCACCTAAAAATTCGGTAACCAAAGTACAAATAAGCTGGATAAGTGGTATTAGGAAAGAATTTGTGAAGTTCTATTGGACTGCACTATCGTTTAGTCTCCATGGCCATAATGATAACAGGTTCTAGTTTCCTCATCCTCCTTCAGGATGAACTTTTTACTTCCTGAAAACTGCATTTTTAAGAAGAAGTTTTATAATACATGGGGTTCATTAATGGTGATATTGATGACCTTTTGGCCTTCATACAAGATCAATGGTCTCTTGAGCACATATTGACCTTGACATTATTTTAGATGATATTTATCTCAGATCAATAAATTTTGAATATTAATATCAACTACAGTCAATATTTGCTTATTGCAGTTAGAATACAAATGAGTAAGCAGGACTTCAAGTGAAGATTACTACTAGCATTTATGTTTTCTCATTATAGGATCTTAAATCTTGGTTCTAAAAATGTCCTATGTTAAAATTACTAAGATTTGTAGAATTAAGTCATTAACAAAAAACAAAACACAACACACCAGACTCAGTAAGAGAAGATCCCTTACTCTAATAATGTCCCTCCAGTGGCATTTTTTCCTACTGACAAAGCTTAACATTATACTCATTGCAAAAGAGAAATGTGTGGACAATCCAATCCATTATTGCAGTGCAGGTACTGAAGGGTGAGTTAGAGCTAAGAAGCAATAAATTGATACCTGTGTTGTTGAACATTTTCACATGTTTGCAAATTATCTGTTAAGGTCATTTTCATATTTTTCTCCTGAGAAGATTTTATATCTTTTGTTTCTACAAATCCTTTACATGTTAAGAATATCAATTTAGTTCATCACATATATTTTGTTTATAGTTCCAGAACATAGAGATTTATATTCTTGTAAAAAAAACTATTAATTTTTTCCTTTTGTCAAAATTTCTTTTGTCTAGACTTCTTTCAACTACAAGCTTAGAGATAATTTTCCCTCCCTGTGATCAAAAAAATTGTCACCTACATTATCTTCTGATCTATTTTCTTTTCATTTAAAATTTAACCCATAGGGAATTTTCTTTTGTATATGGCATAAGGCAGAAATCTAATTCTGTTCTCCCCCAAATGTTTTCTAATTATCCCAAAGTCTAAATGAGCTATTATTTTCCCTCTGATTTTCTTGACCTAATGTCATATTATTAAATACTTATGTTTATAGACAGGATCAAAAAATAATAATTTCATAGATACCTATGGACCCATCACACATAGGTAAATGTTACCATAGAACCATGTTGTCTTAAAATTTTTAAAGGAAATAAAATGTTATATAGAGAGCTACAACCCCTCTGTTTATCTTGTCCACTCCCTCACTCCCCAGAAGTAGCTAACATCCTGAAGTTGACATGTATCTTTAGCCTACATGTTTTAATATTTTTATTACATGTTTGTATACAATTTGTTTTAAGAAATATATGTAAATAGTATACTCTATATATCCTTTAGCAACCTTTTTTTGCTCAACATTGTTTTTCAGATGTATCCATGTTCACTCACACACACACACACTTCATTCGTTTTAATTCTGTGTAGTATTCTATTTTATAAATAAATCACAGTTTATTTGTCCATTTCCTACGACATAAAGACAGTGTGAACCAAATTGGTTGTAATGATTTATCCTCCCATCCACAACACATGAGGGTCACCTTTGCTTCACAGCCCCACAGGCTGATGTTATTAGAAATTTATTTTTGTAGATATATGGGGTATAGGATATTATCTCATTTTTATCTTAATTTGTATTTATCTGAGGTTACATGTATTGACTACTGAAATTTACTCGTGAATTGCCTTTTCATAAACTATGCCCATTTTTCTTAGAGACACATTCAACCAGGACGTGAACTGCTTTGGTATGCAGAGCTCTGGGGTGAAGTTAAACTAATTTGCATAGGTTCCTTCCAAAGGGAAAATAATGGGACCATTAAGCTCTGCATCACAGCAATCTGGCAATATTTTTACACTTTTAGAAATTATTACTATAGTACTAATAGTAGTAGTAGTCATAATGGTAGCAGGAGCATACATTTTCTACAGATCTTGTAGGTGCCAGGTACTCTGCTTGTTATGTGTTGTCTCATTTAATTTTCACAACAATCATGTGAGATAAAATCTATTATTATCTTTATTTTATAGATGAGGAACCTGAAGCTCAGCAAGTTAGATAACTTGCCTCAAGTCACACAGCTTGAAAGAAACAAAGGCAAAATTCAAATCTAGTTCACATGACTCCAGAACTCAGAATCTTAATACATTGAACCCAAGGATGCAGGGAAGTCAAAATCTACAAACAATAAATGCTGGAGAGGGTGTGGAGAAAAGAGAACCCTCCTACACTGTTGGGAATGTAAATTGGTACAGCCACTATGGAGAACAGCATGGAGGTTCCTTAAAAAACTGAAAATAGAACTACCAATGATTTAGCAATCCCACTCCTGGGCATATACCTGGAGAAAACCATAATTCAAAAAGATACATACACCCCAATGTTCATAGAAGCACTATCTACAATAACCAGGACATGGAAGCAACCTAAATGTCCATCGACAGAAGAATGGATAAAGATGTGGTACATATATACAATGGAATATTAGTCAGCCATAAAAAGACTGAAATCATGCCATTTGCAGCACCATGGATGGACCTAGAGACTGTCATACTGAGTGAAGTAAGGCAGAAAGAGAAAGACAAATATCATATGATATCGCTTATATGTAGAATCTAAAAAAATGGTACAGAAAACAGAAATATAGTCACACATGTAGAAAAACTTATGGTTACCAAGGGGGAAAGGGGGTGTATAAATTGGGAGATTGGGTTTGACGAATACACACTACTATATATAAAATAGATAAACTAATAAGAACCTACTGTATAGCACAGGGAACCCTACTCAGTACTCTGTAATGGCCTATATGGGAAAAAAATCTTAAAAAGAGTGGCTATGTGTATATGTATAACTGATTCACTTTGCTGTACATCAGAAACTAACACAATATTGTAAATCACCTAATTTTTAAATTAATAAAAATTAATTAAAAAATAAAATCCAAGTTCATGCTAGAGAAAAAAAAAAAAAAGAATGTAGGGAAGTCAATGTAGGGACTTAGACTAGAAAGGAATTACCATCAAGTGACAAACATCTATGGAAGTGGATAGGACCAGCGTTTAATAGTGACACCAGTGAGAAGCCATAAGTAGAGGACCAATGTAAACTTGCAATTATCTTTGAAATTTCATTGACAGTCTTTGGTCTGAGAAAACCACCTGAACAACTTGGAGAGTAAGGAAGGAGAAGCACTCAAATGGAAGATGCTGGACTTCCCACTAATAAGGACATGTTATTGCTTGAAAAATTACCTGTCAAAATAAAGAACATGTGATATATTGCCACTCCTAGTTGGTGAAGTAAATCATTTGCATATGTAAACTTAATCTATAATGTATATTCATATACATCAGTGGATTGTGGATTTATAACTTCTTCAAGGAAGAAAAGTAGAGATGTTTGGAACACGGCCATAGCCTTTTGAGTTGATGCAACAAATGGTAACTAGGCTCTGCCATAATACAATACAGGAAGTATTGCCAACTAGAAAGAATATATCTTAGGGCAAGGCCACTATGATATTTCTTATTTTCATACTTTAGTAGTATGTCACTTTGAATCCGAGACTAGTCAGTGACTTATAATCTAGTGTAAGCTTTATAACCTTTAGTTTTTTCTACTCATAATTTATCTAGTACTGATTTTAAAACATTTAAACACCTTACTTTTCCTCTTTGTTCGAAAAAGAACACGAATTTGGAATGAGCTTTACAATTTTATTCATGAGATCTATCCATCCTTATGTCAATAGTAACTGTTCAATTATAATTAATCATTTTAGAGAACATGTTATTGCTTCTTATAAATCAGCCACTGCTCTTAATTTTACAAAATGCAATTCAATGAATTCCCATCTATACTGTTGTCATATTTCCACTTTAATTTCCATCTTAAATCCTTAGGGTTGAAAAGAATCTTAGAGATCCTCCAGCTCAGTTTTAATGATAAGAAAATTGTCACTCAGAAAAGTTAAGGAACGTGTTCAAGATTTTATCTTTTATTAGTGGCAGACCTAGGGCAAAGAGACAATTTCTAGACTATTCCATCAAATGCTCTCTTTCCACTACTTGTAAAACTTCTTCCCAAACACCTACCTAGAATCAGAAAAAGCACATCTCATTCAAAATTATGCATTCATCATTTTATTTTTTACTATCTGAAGACAGGAGATATACATATAAAATAACAAAGGCAAATATAGTTATATAGATAGAGACAGATATAGAGATGATAGAGGTATAGGTATAGATATATTTTCTTAGATATTTTAACTTTGCCTCTCCTCACCTTCCTCCCTTAGTTATTGAAAAGAAGGTAGTCTTAATACTAAACTGGAAGGAGGATCCCAGCATACCATCCTCAAAGGATCATTCTGGTTAAGGAAGGTCCTCTTTGAATGAGTAAAACATAATTTATTAATTCACCCAACATTTTAAGTGCAAAGTATTTTACAAACACTCTTTGGGCCCTGTGGTTACTAGTGTGATTGTAATATCTACACTGTTCTCAACACACCCTTAATCCTCATGCATGGTTTGTTTACAGGATTTTTCCCCAAGCAACAACTATGAAAGAGGTAGATTGGTGACGTCATGTAGCATTAATGGAACTACTTCATTACCCCTCCCTATATTCACATCCTTTGCCATATGACTTTCCTGCCTCTCCTGTGGCCATGTGAGTTAGTCAATGTAATATTAACAGGTGTGATGGGACCAAAGGCTTGAAAAGCACTTGCACATGTGGATATGTTTGGGTTTGCTCTCTTGTGACTCTGCCATGCAATGAAAAGGACATGTCCAAGCTATCCTGTTTTCCCAAGGGGAAGATGAAAGCCATGTGGAACTAAGCCAACAAACATCTTCTCCCAGCTGAAGAAAAAAGTAGTCTTCTATTATTATTCTGATTATATCATTCTTTCCAGTCTCCCTAGTTTCTCCTTACATGCATTTTACTAGGTAGTTACTGGGATTCCTGAACATCTCACATGCCTTGTGAATATGTATACCTCATACATTGAGTGACATCCTTTCTTCCAAGTTTCTTCCACAATTTTCATCTCCTTTGTACCACATTCTGAGAAAACTTATTGGCTTGATCTTCCATAAAACTGATTTGGTGTTCAACCATTTCTATTCTACTATTCAGGGTTTTTTTTGTTTTGTTTTGTTTTGTTTTGAGATTTTTGGGTAATTTGTGTGATTTACTTCAGCAGTTGGGTTGTATGAATTCAGTCACATATTTTGTATTTTTTCAATTGCTCTTTAGCTGACAACTAACTAACCCTTTCTTGAGGTAGTCCTTTTTCTCTATAAATGTCACAAGAATCTGAAGAGTTTGCTCCAGTCTAAGGTCTTAGTCTTTTTGTCAATCAGCTGACAGAGAAAACTTAAATGTGATGAATCAGCTAGTACTATTGCTTCTGTCACTGGCACATAGGAACACTTTTGAAAACTATTCTCTCACCTTGTCCATCACTGCAGTTATGCCTACAGAGGTACAGTTCCCTGCACAAGTTTCACTGATGCACTAGACTTAAACTCCAAGAATATAGGTCTTTCAGCTCATATTCAAGCTTAATCATTACTTGCCTCCATAACCAGATTGCCAAGAAGATTGGGTTTATAGGTATTTCTGGCCTTAGCTGCATTATATCCCATATCCAAGCCTCCCCAAGTTAATCTTTCACTTAAATATTGGCCCTTACTCACCTGTCCAGTTCTACCTTCTCCCATGGTGAGTTCCTCCCTGGGGTCGTTGGAGTCCTTTATGCCACTGGACTTTTCACAGACCTGGTCAGTCAGAATGGTGCTAACAACATTGAACCTCAAAAGGGAAAGAGTTGACTTTTCCTCTTGAGTAATCCATTCTTCCTTAGGCAAGTATTCCCATCTCCTCTCCAGTAGTCAACTCAGCATTCCAAAGACAGTTTAACCGAGTTTTTTGGTGCTTCTTAAATTTTGCAATTGAGCTGATGGCTTTACTCACCTCATCCTGGTCCTGGACCTGATCTACAGACAATTATTATTTTCACAAACTTCTAATTGAAACTTAGCATTTCCTTTTTCTTTTCTTTTTTTTTTTTAACATCTTTATTGGAGTATAATTGCTTTACAATGGTGTGTTAGTTTCTGCTTTATAACAAAGTGAATCAGTTATACATATACATATGTTCCCATATCTCGGTTATCAAGATATTTTTAAGAATTTTAATATATTTAATAAATCAAAATTTTACAAAAATATTTACAATATTTTAAAGTATTTTAAAAAATTAAGGCAAGGCGAATCATGATGAGCAAAATATCAAGATTTTTAAATAAAGAGAGGATCAGTATGTATGTCCTGAATTCCAACTGCAGACCCAAAGAGTTCTACCCAGAATGCAGAAATCCTGCATTTAGGCAGGCATTCTCACTTTACCACTTTTCCACCACTTATTTGTCATTGGCTGGCAAAATCTTCCAAATCTCACTTTTGCATGAATAATCTCTACATGTGATAACAAATACAAATACGTTTTTCTGTCTAAGTGCTATATAGATTCCTCAGAATAAAATAAGGCTTCAAAATAAAAAAAAACAAAAAACAAAAAACAAGACAGTTTAAAGGTAACTTTTTTTAGCCAAAGAAGCTTGTATTGTCCTCTTTCACCCGGGCAGTGAGTTAATTGTGTCTACTCAAGTGACCTTTTTCTGAATAAATATTTGCTCCAGAGTGACTGGTCTTGTCCATAAATATGAAGAAGCTTTAGGGAATTAAGAGTTTTGCAGTCTACATCATCAGTTGCACTGTCACATTTATTGATATTTCAACAATCATGTAGGGGCTTTTCAATGTCTATAAATTCTCTCTTACAGTTTACCTTTTCTTAGCAGCCTGTTCTAGCTATAGGAATTTAGTGTCCCCACAAATCTCTCTGAAGATACTAATTATTTTAATTATTATTTTCTATATTTCTCCAGTAATCAGTTTCCTCAAGAATTACTTCAATTTGCTCAGTTTGGTAGTCCATTTTTTCCTAAAAAATCTGGAGCTTCTTATTTATAAGTGAGGGTTTAAGATGATCAGTATAAGTGGCCAATGTGAATGCCACAGTCCCTTGATAGTAAATTTGATTGCAAATGACAGAAGCCATGCTTATGGTAAGTGAACTGGGATCTGTCATCAGAAATACCTCTGTGTTAGGGTGGATAGGAGCTTGCTGTCAGGATATGGGAAGGTTTACCATGTTGGCAGCTAATATTACATAGGTACACCACCCAACTTCTCTTTTTAGCACCAATACTCACTTTAAGTATCACCTATCCATCTCCCATGGCAGAATCCATTCACCTCTTTATTAGGTCTCAAACTGTTTGTATCAGCTCTGTGAGAGCTGGGTGGGTGTGCTTTTTCCAGGTGTTTGGAATGTCCTAGTTTTATTGGTCTCCCTATTAAGTGTCCAACAGATGATTCCTGCCCCTAGCTCCTAATGATTATGATCTTGGACTTTTCCAAATTTCTGTCCAGAAAAAAAGAAAAACAACTCACTTCTCCCTCTGTTAGTATTTTCTTTTGTTTGTATTAACTGCATGTATCAGTTCTATTTGGTTACTCTGTCGATCCAATCCCATCTGCTTTATATCTTCCAGAAATTTTTTGCTTCTGCTGGTCTAACCTTTCACATTTCCTAGTGCTGTTACATTGTTTTTCTTATTTTTATATGTATTCATTCCAGCTTTGGGGACAGAATTGTAAACGTGTGTGCTTAGTCAGACATCCAGACAGCACTTAGCTCCCAAATGACTATTTTCTTTGTTATATTTCCTTTTTCCCTTTTTTCTTTTCTTATTTAGTTTTTCATTGCTTTTTATTTAGTTTATTCTGTTTTATTCAAATGCCTTTTAAGAAGCAGGATAGGTGACGAGAGCACTGGCATAGGAATTATGATTCCTTTATTCCAATCATGTTTTTGCTATTATCATTGCCATTATTAAACAGTGCCTGGCACATAGTAGGTGCTCAATAAGTATTTTTGAACAAATGAATGAATGAAGTAAATTACCTTCCCTCTGCAGACTTCAGTTTTCTCCAATGTAAAATTAGGAGGCCTCTGCAAGTATTAGCAAGTTATGATTCTTCTCGAGCTGGATAGAAAACATTTATCATCACTTAATAGGAGGCACCAAGAAGAGAGAGGCTCCCAGTGTGTGAGCAGGAATGCAGCAGTATGTGACCACATAACGGGCAACCTAAGACAGAAAACTGTGATCAGAAACCTAAAAGCAGACCTTTGACATCAGAGTCTCAGGGAAGTTCTAAATAATCATCATTAGGCTTAACAACTGACTCTCAGCGGTCTGCAGAACTGTGATCAGGCCAGAGGGCAGCTGAGCACTGAATTAACCAAGTCCTAGATAAAAACACAATCTGCCTTTAGAAGGGCACATGTTAACACCCTCTCCCTTTCCTAAACTCGCTTCATAAAAAACTAACCATAGGTAAAACTTCTGAGGCCACAGGGCCTGACAATCCTGCCCTGAGAAAACCTCAAAGGTCCTGTACTCTTTATCCAGATTTAAACATCTTCTGCCTCATTGTCCACTGGCAATAAGGTTCCCAGGTCAGGTGGTAAGTGTCACACAAACACACACAGCTGGGGGAACTCTATACCACATGCAGTCACCCAAAATAATTCATTAGCAATGATATTGCTTGGCAAAACTAAAAGTCAAAGTCATAAACAATGCCTTTAGTGGGTTCTTTACATTTTGAATCACCTTGCTACTAGGATAACAAAAATGTTATTATTCTATTTCTGAGAATATAAAGAAACACAAGAGTTTACAAATTTCACATCTGCTTGATATGCTTCCTGCAGTGGTCTTCAAACACAACCACCTGGAGGTCTTGTTAAAGCTCGGGCTGATGGGGTCCCCCACCCAGAGTTTCTGATTCAATACATTGAGGGTAGGATCCAAGAGTCTGCAGTTCTAACATGGGAAGCAGATGTTGCTCATCCTGGGATTACACTTCAATTCCAAAATTTCTGAGTCTTGTTCTAATGCTCATTTTGACTCTTTGGTCTGTTTTATTTGGGGGAGAGAGGATGTTGTTTCGTTTGGTTTTGTGCCTTTTGGCATGCTTTGTCATTTTTTGTTGAAAGCTCTACGTGATGTATTGGATAATGGGAACTGAGGCCTTTAGTGTGAAGTTTTAGGTTTATCTCACTAGGAGTTAGGCTGTGCATACTGTCTGCTATGGCTAGAACTATTAGAGGCTTCAATTTCCTCTAGTGAACTTATTTTTTCTCCCCTGTTTTCTTTGAGTTTCCCTAGAATATCCTCTTCAGATAGAGTCTGTGCCTCTTTCAGCTCTTTCAGTTGTAATTTACTGTTACTATATCAGAGCCCTATTGATGTGGTGCTAAGGTCCTGGGAAGGAAGCATTCTATGTCTTATGACTAAATCCCCATTTTTTAGTGGGCCTGATGCTGTAGCAGAAACTAGTTGAGGCACCCCTATTACGTTAGCCCTTATTCAGCCCTTATTCTTTCCACCCATTCAACTGGTCTCCTACAGACGTTTTTTTCCCCTCCTTCCTTGCTTAATTGCACTCTGAAAATGATTGCCCTCTAGCTAAAGTTGTACTATGCACCTGATGTTTACTTCTCCAAGACAACACACCCTAACACTCCTTTCCTTTGTGAGCATTCTTCATTCCAGAAAGAAGGTCACAGAACGATAACCTCGAGGACCACCAGAACCTGTTCCAGAATCACCTGACACCAGCCCTAATGATCTCAATGTCTCCAGGAGGAAAGAAGAATGCAAGACTACATCACCCTGGGACTTCCCTGGTGGTCCAGTGGTAAAGAATCCACCTTCCAATGCAGGGGGCATGAGTTCAATCCCTGGTCGGCCCACATGCCACAACTACTGAGCCCACGCTCCTCAACTAGAGAGCCCGCGTGCCACAAACTACAGAGCCCAGGTGCTCTGGAGTCCATGCACCACAACTAGAGAGAGAAAACCCACATGCCACAACTAGAGAGAAGCCTGTGTGCCACAACGAAAGATCCCACATGCCGCAATGAAGATCCCGCATGCCACAACTAAGATCCGACACAGCCAAAAATAATTAAAAAGTAAATAAAGTAAAATATATAAATATTTTTTAAAAAAGACTACATCAGCCCTGATCCTTAGCTACAGCCCTATTTTCCACTCTAAAACTATAAGATCCCTTCCTATTTCCCAGGAAGGGGGGCACAGTCTTGGGAGCGTTAGCCTGCTGTGGCCCCCTTTGCCTGGCAAAGTAATAAAACTACTCTTTTCTACTCCTCCAAAGCTTTGTCTCTGCATTTCTATTTGGCACCGGTGAACAGATGCCTTGTTTTTCAGCAACACTGAGTCCCTAAGCTGTGACTTTCAGAAGAGTTTCTTAACATTTTTTCTACTCTTATGTGAGGCAGAAAGGCTATAGGGGGCCCAGCTGTCTAACTGCCCCACTCCATGTTAGATGATACTCTGGTAAAGCTGTTTTCCTGGAGGGCAAGACTTTGTTGTGGAGGACACTCTGGGCACCTTTCAAAATCCTTACTTTTGCCTTACCCAGAGCACAAAGGGGTTTTTCTCTGATCTTCACAGTGAGAACTTGGTGGGGTTCCTGCGGGTACATGTCATGAAAGTGTGAGGGTTCCCCCTAAGACTGGGTCCCAGGGAGTTTTTAACTTCCAAGCTTGTGCACAATCAGCCTCTAGAAGTTTATCAATTACCATGTAGGTGTTTCTACCTGCAACTGGCTCCAACAGGCTTGTGCTCCTGCTGAGCTGTGATTCTCTGTATTCATTTGTCTCTCCAGTTTTCTAGGTGGCAATTTGCCCTGTCACTTCAATTCTCCGATGGATCTAAGAAGAGTTATTGATTTCCAGTTTCTTCAGATTGTTTCTTGTTGTGAGGAGAAGAGTGACAGTTTCTAAGCACGTTGGGGAGGAAACCAGGCATCAGGACTTTGGGGGACTACTTGAGAACCACTGGCTTAGTGAGGAAATAACCACCTTCAATCAATCAAAGATTATGTGGACGTTTTAGGCTCTACTACATAGTAACTCCAATACCCCCATTAAATAAATAATTTTTTATAGCATTATTTGCCTCCAGTAAATACCCTTCATATCAAAAACAATACAGTAGTATCAGAGCAGAGAAATAAGACCTGCCACCCATGACTGGGAAACAGTCTCATGACATGCACAATTGAGCCACATCCTCAGGTGTATCTGTTAGGATGATTTTAGCTGCAAGTATCAAAAAACCTTACTCCAGCTGAAGTCTATCCCCAAAGGGCTTAGCTGAAGACCCACATCATTGGAAACACCTCACAGAGTAAACATGTGGTTCTATTTACTCACAGAAGTACGTATTAGATCCATGGGAAAGAACCACAAGGCAGAGCTGCAGAAACTATGAAAGACCTAATAGTAGAATTTTTTTATATTAGGTATTGGCATATCCCGATGATCTGTACTACTCTAGGATGTGATTGCTTAGGAGTGAATGTAATTTGAACTTATTCATGGTTAGAGAGTGTCTGCAGTTGAGAACCAGGCACATCCATCTACTCTGATCCTGAACATGGCTCTAAAGTACATTGCTTGAAGAAAACAGACCCCAAAGATTACAGGTGGGGACTGTTTTAAGTAGTTCCATACCCAAGTGGAGATCAAAGAAGTCCAACTAAAAGAATTGTGGATGGACATGACAATGATAGATTAAGCAAAAGTTATATTTCAAAGGTCTATCTTGAAGATTATTTCTCAAAGTTTGGAGGAACTAACATGATTGGCTGTGGAAGGAATCACACATGTGAAATTTCTTAAAATAACGTTTTATTGACATAATTTTGCCTATGTTACACATAAAAAAAAAAAAAAAACCTTTACACTTAAAAAACATAGACTCCCTCCAACTGGCATGAACAATAAGAATTATTCTAACCATGAGCACTGGATAACACAAGGGGAAGTCCAGAGGCGTAGTGGACTTTAGAGCGATGAACTCAAAGTCTCAGTTATATTATCAAAGCTCTTCCTACATTTCATCCTACTATCTTCATTGTTCACTTAATCCTAAGGTCAGTTTTCTTTATGTTTCCAAGAAGTTGTCAGTAGTAGTAAAGGCTATATGCTTCCCTATCCATGTCCACTGGAAGGAAGAAAGCACTTTTTCCAAGCTATCAAAGAAATGTTTTTTCTTTCAGACCAATTGGGACAACTTAAGTCGTATGCTTAGTCCTAAACCAATAACTGATGCCAAAGAAAGCAATGGGTTGATTGGCTTAGGCTGCTAAACAATCATTTCCAAGAGGGATGAGACACATGATTGGTTTTAACTAATCAAGAACTAACCAAGAACTCAGCAATTCTGCAAACTACAAATGGAAGAAAAGTGGAGTGGATTTGGCAGGGGTAAACTATAATGTTCATAAGGCAGGCAAGATTTAAAAGGACCTTTAGAGCACAGAGCTTTTGACATAATTTTGACACCTGCTAACATGAGTCTAAATTTGAGAGTACACGCAATCATTCCAATGACTTACCTCTAAAACTGCTGGTATTAAATATGCAAAGTGTCTTGGACAAAACATCTGTAACACCCGCTGAAGATACTTCTCTAAAGACACTCTTACATGAAATGAAATCCCTTCTCCTTCCTTCAAAATAGTCAAATTACTGACTTCACAACTATTTAGCAGGAGAAAAAGCAGATAAACTTGAGCATTCCTTTCCTCTTGGACTCCTTTAGAAAGCTGTAGAGCATTATTTTCCTTTTGTATTTCAGCAATTTGGTTAGTGGGCTTCTTTTTTTTTCCTAAGCTGATCACTATAGATAAACATAAAATCTCTAAATAGGTTTTCCTAGTCAGTTAACCATATTCTTGGGGGAAAACATAAGGTAGAATCATTATTAAAAAGCATTCTCAGTAACATACATCTTTATTATGTCAGTGTTTTGCCAAAAAAAAAAAAGATTGATAGTAAAATCCACTTAATTTTTTTCTGCACAGAATCAAGCCATCTGCCTCAAAGTACACCACCAGCCTCTGTTAGATGAATTCACACATTTTAAAGCCCCAGAGTAACCATTTGAATGGAAATTGGACACTCCTTGTCATTTAGGAAGCTTTTCTAAACTGGAAAGGCTTCTCATTTGTTCAATTAAATGTGTGTGTATGCAATATACTTTATGAAATTTATCCCAAAACAGCAAGGGCTGAAATAATATTTGAAACAGATGGCACAGCTGTTGTATTTTGAGAGTTACCCATGGACATAGATGGAGACATTGAGGGAACTCTGAAGTGCAAGTCAAAATATTGTACAATCAAAACTGTCAACCACAGCCATTAGAGATGGGTCCTCACCTTCCCTAATGAAGGTGTGTGGAAAGTGCAAAGATTTAGTCAAGTGGAACTTATATGCTTCTCTGAATGAATTCTTTTCTTCTCAGTTGAGCTTTAAAATTTGAGAATGCCGGATCTGCCGCCTTGGAGTTTTCTCTCTCCTGAATACTATTTGAAAACAGAGCTACATACTGCAAGTATTGGGTATTCCCAAAGTATTCCCAAGTATTCCCAAAGGAATGTCAAATAGTGGTGTGTGCATAGCAGAGAAAGCGAAATAGTGTTTAGACCTGAAGGAGCAGATGGGGGAGGGAACCCAGAGATAGTTCTCTATGGCTCTAGCTTTGCAGGACAGGGAACAAAGGCCAAAGAAGGTTAAGAATCATCACTTGCATTCCACAGAACTGCTCTCCTCAGACTCATTCCAGGGCAACTTCCACCACAGGCACTGCTTCACTAAAGGAAAAGAAAGGTTGCTGCTTTTGAATTTTACTTTATTTTATCTAATTTCACTTTGATTAAGAGTGTCACATCTTTTTTTAAAAAGTCATAATTTTTTATAAAGCAGATTTAGAATGCCAAAGTAGAGACCAATTTTTCTTAAAATTGCTTTAAGGTAAAAAATTTTCACAAAAATGGAAGTATACATGCTTTAATTTCTATAAACAATGTGTGTGTGTGTTAACAGGATATTTGGCTAAATTTTTCATTTTACATTAATCACATAGACAACTTGCAGCTCTAAAAAAAATGCTAACAATTCTACATCTTAATCTAATCAAGTGAGTAATAAGTTCTGATGCAAAATTCTTGAATTCAGAATTCTTGAGTAGGTGACATACATCTGAGCAAACATATATACACACACACAAAATGCATAAACAGCAACTGGGAGGAAAATATTTCTACAGTCATAGCAACAATTCTTTTTAAATGCATCATTGTCTGGGGCTTGAAAGTTCACACATTTCCCTCTCACTTGTGGTTTTATAGACATGAGTGTTGAAAACAGATGCCTTTAGTTTATTTCAGGGAGAACCCTGAGCTACTGAAAATGACAAATCTCAGCAATCACGTTTAGGCTCCCATATTCTTCTACGTTGAAAAGAAATGGATAAAACCCTTAATAAGAGAAGCAGCAAATAACTAAGTTTATCCATCATCTTCTCTGCAGTAAGAGCTAATGAAACAGAAATGAAACCGTGTCCATCTTCAGAGGAACTTTTCCCCAAAAGACTACGTTCCTATACTTCAGTGGAATCCTCCTGAAGAGCGCAAATTGATTTTCTAAAACATCCTTGGTTATTCCAGGGACAGAATAAAGTCACAGTCTGACATGTCAACCTACCACATTTCTAAACCGATCTTTACAACTGGAACAAAGGAAGAATTAGGGCAACTTCAGGTCACCTCAGCAGAAAGTCCATTTAGGCCTGAACTACCCTAACAATTGGTTCATTTACCACCTTTACTTCACCAATTATTTCACCATGGCTCTTGTGAATACATGGTGTAGCCCAGTCTTTGTTTCCCTGTAAATCAGAGCAGTAGTTCCTAAAAAGCAATAACTGCACATAACTAATGGACACTGACACTCATGCTGGGGGTGGGGGTTTGGTCTCCCCAGAATAAGGCTCCACTTCTCTACCTTTTGCTCTCAGGGGAAACAAAGAAAATTCCCAGTGCCCTGAGAAGTTTCTGCCTCCCTGTTTCCATTATATAACCTTTTTGACAAGTTTCTGTAAAGGATTTTAAAATCAGAAAAGCTCAAACACATTCATCTTAAAATTTCTTTTAAGTTACTGACATTTCCTTTCTCACATAATAAGTGGTGAAAGCCAGTCAACAGCTCAAGAGTGTTTCTTTTTCATTGATGTGGTCTTGTGTATAAAAAAGAAAAAAACTCACTGAAATTCATTTCTATAAAGTTCTACATTAGAATGTGTGAGTCACCCACACAAACATACACATTCATTCATATACCCATTAACTGGGGGAGAGAGAGAAAATGAGAAGTTGACTTGGAAAAGATCAGCACAGCAAACCTATACCTCAGTCATTTTTAGCATTGCTTTCTTACATGGATGTAGTAGAAGGTCTTCCCAAGGGTACCACAGAGAGCTAATCTACCCCATGTTCACTCCTAGAAGCTCTAACCTGATGGGCAGGGAGCTCATCCTAAGGTAAGAGAACAACCAGGTGCCCCATACCATGTGGGGTCATCTGCAACTGCATGTTGCAAAAGATGGTCTGGGATGCTGAATTATACAACATTGCTCAAGGTATCTTAAGACAAACTACCCCTGAGAAGCCGTGAGAAACTGAAAGGGTAAGCTAAATAAAAGAGTTTTGCACAAGGACCTTTATTTATAAGAAACAAAGAATGAGGCCCTATACTAGGCTCTAAAGAAAGAATGAATAGATAGATGGGGAGAGTGCCCATCCTTAATCTGTTTGATGACAGGAGGAAAAACAAGGACCCCTCACTATGGAGAAGAAAAATGCCATCAAAATGAGTGTGGTAAATTCCCAAAATCCTATGAAAGTCAGAGTGATATCAGAAGGGCCACAGCAGCACTGATGGCCATAACCAGCTGATAAAAGAATTTAAGCTTCCAAACCAAAAATATAGGCTGCCATATAAGGTTAAAATTGTGTTTCTTTTTTCTCTACTATGCATTTATGTGTTGTCTAGTTCTATTTCTTAAAAGCATGGCCAGACTTCCCTATACTAAGACCTTCTCTTACTTCTCCATAGACCCATGCACCCTTCATACAGCAACCTCCAACCTGAATTATGTGTGATTATGACAGGTGTACTTTTCTATAGGTGTATTATACCTCAATACAAATAAAAACACAGCAACCACATACAACAAACAGATAGATGAACTAAGTCAGACCACAGCTAATCAGGTCTTCCGTTTCTGAGGAAAACTGTGTGTTTGTTCAATAACTTCTTTTCAGCCTCCATTTTCTAACATAAAAAGATGTACCCTCCTCAGAGCTAAAACGGAGACCTCTTGCCCAGAGATCCCTTCTTCTAAGCCTACTACACTATGAACACCACCATCTCACATGGAGCTATGAGCCATTTGTTCCTCTGTTCCTCAATCTATAATTTTCATGTCAGGAGTTGGCAAATGCAATTTAATAAGACTCAAAGTTATTTGATTCTAATACTCAGTTTCATTCTGTGATTTCAAACCAACATGAGTTACTTGGACCAAGTTATTTCATCTTAATTTCATATATGTTTTAAATATCTTACAAAGTATATCACTCTGCTTTCTCTAGTTTAAACAAAAAACTCCCCTTCCACCCCCACACTCATGCACACAATCCTGTAGAAGTTAACAAGTAAAGGGCCAACTTAAAGTGTGCTTATGAATGGAAATCTGAAGCTAACCAAAAGTAAATAAAAATATTATGATCAGAAAATTCATTTGGGATCACTCAATTCACAACCAGTACATTAAATAATTTCTTAAAAACAAACATCTCATTCCATCTTTCCAATCAATGCCACTCAATTAAATGCATCATTGCATGTATAATTATTTTCCTCTATACATCTTGGATGTCTTTGGCTTTTTAAAACGGAAGACAATTTCTTGGCAGCAAATGATAAAGTTCCATATGGCTCCTGACTATTTTCTTTTTTTATTTCTGTTTCATTTAGGATTCCTTCCCATAATACCAACATGATGAGACTGACAGTTTTCTGAAATCGTAGCTGGTATTTTAAGAAAACTTACTCTTGATCTTCTATCACTAGGCAACATAACTCAGGCATAAATTGTTGATCAAAGTTGGCCTAAAATTTTAACAGCCTTCTTAGGCAATTGTTTTTCCCCAAAGTAGAGTTTAACTTTAGGAAGTGTTCATATGTAAAGGCAATGCATTATAAATTTCTCCACACTTTAGAAAATAAAATAACTTATTTTCTGGTAAAATTTATTTTTAAAATGTTTTCAAAGTGTATGGAAGATAATGGGAATTATTTAAGGTGGAAAATAGCTTGTAAGGGACAACATCAGTCTTGAGAATGTGAATGAGACAAATATCTAAATAAATACAAATATTTAAAACTCTATTTTCAGAAAAACTTTAAAATTCCAATTTATCCCAAGATGAGAATTTTGAATATGCTTCAAGACACAAAATTATTTTTTCTACCATTTTCACATGTCTCTCCACGAGCTCTTTCTTGAATCAGTCTGATTATTAGTAGGGAATCTTCATCCTCATCACTCAATCACAGATATTTTCCCAACAGACCAGGGAGCTACACTCCAGGTAAAATCTGCTAGTCTTCTTTATGTCCTTCAGACTTTTGTTTTTGAGACCACATACTTCTCTTTCTTTCCCTAAATCTCTTTAACTTTGACTTGAGACACTGACTCTTTTTCTTTTTTTTTTTTAATTGAGGTAACATTGGTTTATAACATACCACATCTTCTTTATCCATTCATCCACTGATGCACACTTAGGTTGTTTTCATATCTTGGCTATTGTAAATACTGCTGCAATAAACTTAGGGGTGAATATATCTTTTCAAATTAGTGTTTTCATAGTCTACAGATAAGTACCCAGAAGTAAAATAGCTGGATCATGTGATAGTTCTATTCTTAATTTTGGGGGGAATCTCCATACTGTTTTCCATAGTTTCTGTACCAATTTACATTTACATTTACATTCCCATCAACAGTGTATCAGAGTTTCCTTGTCTCCATACCCTCTCCAGTACTTGTTATTTCTTGCCTTATTGGTAATAGCCATTCTAACAGACATGAGGTGATATCTCACTATGGTTTTGATTTGAATTTTCCTAATAATTAGTGATGTCAAACATCTTTTCCTGTGCCTGTTGGCCATCTATATTCAAATCCTCTGCCAGTTTTTTTTTAAATCAAATTGTTCTTTTTGTTTTTGAGTTATATGAGTTATTCACATATTTTGGATATTAACCTCTATCAGATATACCACTTGCAAATATATTCTCCCATTCATTATGTTGTCTTTTCATTTTGTTGATGGTTTTCTTTGCCATGTAGAAGCTTTTTAGTTTGATATAGTCCCATTTGTTTATTTTCCCTTTTGTTTCCCTTGCCTGAGGAGATATCCAGAAAGATATTGGTAAAATGTCAAAGAGCACACTGCCTATATTTTCTTCTAGGAATTTTATGGTTCCGGGGCTTATATTCAAGTCTTTAAGCAATTTTGAGTTGATTTTTGTGTATGGTGTGAAAGTGCTTTAGTTTCACTCTTTTGCATGTGGCTGGCTGTCTAGCTTTCCCCAACACTATTTACTGAAGAGACTATCCTTTCTCTATTGTACATTCTTTGCTCCTTTGTTATAAATTAATTGCCCATATACGTATGGGTTTATTTCTGGGCTCTCAACTCTGTTCCATTGATCTCAGTGTCAATTTTTTTTTTTTTTTTTTTTTTTTTTTTTTTTGCTAATACCATGTTGTATAGATTACTATAGTTTTTTAGAATAATTTGAAATCAGGAAGTGTGATACCTTTACCTTTGTTTTTTTTTTTTTTCCCCTCAGGATTGCTCTAGCTATTCGGGATCTTTTGTGGTTCCATATAAATTTTAGGATTTTTTTGTTCTATTTCTGTGCAAAATGTTACTGGGATTTTGATAGGGATTACATTGAATCTGTAGACTGCTTTAGGCAATATGAAAATTTTAACAATATTAATTCTTCCAATCCATGAGCACAGAATATCTTTCCATTTCTTTGTATCTTCTTCTGTTCCTTTCAAGAGTGTTTAAGTTTTCAGTGTACAGGTCTTTCATCTCCTTGGTTAAATTTATTCCTAGGTATTTTATTCTTTTTGATGAAATTTTAAATGGAATTGTTTTCTTGAATTCTCTTTTTGATAGTTCATTATTAGTGTATATAAATGCAACAGATTTCTGTGTATTAATATTATACCCTACAACTTCACTTATTGTATTAGTTCTAATAGTTTTTTGGTGGAGTCTTTAGGGTTTTCTATACATAGTATCATGTTATCTGCAAATAGTGACAGTTTTACTTCTTCCCTTCTAATTTAGATATCTTTCATTTCTTTTTCTTGTCTGATTGCTGTGGCTAGGATTTCCAATACCATGTTGAATAAAAGTACTGATAGTGGACATCCTTGTCTTGTTCCTGATCTTAAGAGGAAAAGCTTTCAGTTTTTTTACCATTGAGTATGATGTTAGCTGTAGGTTGTCATATATGGCCTTCTTATGTTGAGGCACATTCCTTCCATACACATTTTATTTAGTTTTGTCATAAATGGCTGTTAAATCTTGTCAGATGCTTTTTCTGTCTCTTTTGAGATGTTCATGTGATTTTTATTTTTTATTTTTTTAATATGGTGTATCATGTTGATTGATTTGTGGATGTTGAACCACCCTTGCATCCATGGAATAGATCCCATTTGATCATGGTGTATGATCCTTTTAATGTATTGTTGTATTTGGTTTGCTAATATTTTGTTAAGGATTTTTTGCACCTATGTTCATCAGCAATATTGGCCTGTAATTATCTTTTCTGTGTTGTTTTTCTCTGGTTTTGATATCAGGGTAAATGCTGGCCTTGTAAAATGTGTTAGGAAGAGTTGAGAAGGATTGGTGTTCAATTTTTTGGAAGACTTTGAGAAGGATTGGTGTTAATTCTTCTTTGAATGTTTGTTAGAATTTTCCTGCAAAGCCATCTGGTTTTGGACGTTTGGTTTAGGGGAGGTTTTTGATTTCCTTACTAATGATCAGTCTCTTCATATTTTCCATTTCTCATCATTCAATCTTGGAAGGTGGTATGATTCTCAGAATTTGCCCATTTCTTCTAAGTTGTCCTATTTGTTGGTATATAGCTGTTCATAATATTCTCTTATAATCTTTTGTATTTCTGTGGTTTCCATTGTAATTTTTCTTCTTTCATTTCTGATTTTATTTAACTGAGCCTTCTCTCATTTTTTCTTAGTGAGTCTAACTAAAGGTTTGTCAATTTTGTTTATCTTTTCAGAGAACAAGTTCTTGGTTTCATTGATTTTTTTCTATTGTCTTTTAGTCTGTGTTTCATTTATTTCCACTCTGATCTTTATTATTTTCTTTTTCCTACTAACTTTGGGCTTTGTTTGTTCTTCTTTCTCTAGTTCCTTTAGTTGTAAGGTTAGGTTGTTTATTTGAGATTTTTCTTGTTTCTCAAGATAGGCCTGTATTGCTATAAACTCCCCTTTTAGAACTGCCTTTGCTGCATTCCACAGATTTTGGTGTGTTTTATTTTCATTTTCATATGTCATCAGGTATTTATGGATTTGTTCTTTGATTTCTGCATTGACCCAATAGTTGCTCAGTAGCATGTTGTTTAATCTTCACCTATTTGTGACATTATCAGTTTTCTTCTTGTAGTTGATTTCTAATTTCATTGTGCTTGCAAAAGATGCTTGATATTACTTCACTCTTCACAAATTTTTTGAGACTTATTTTGTGTTCCAACATATGATCGCTCCTTGAGAATGTTCCATGTGCTCTTAAGAAGAATGCATCATTATGCTGCATTTGAATGGAATGTTCTATATAAATCTATTACATCCATCTGGTCTAATATTTTATTTTTGGCTATTTTTCCTTGTTGACTTTCTGTCTGGGTGATCTATCCATTGTTGTAAGTGGAATGTTATAGCCCCTGCTAACATTGTGTTACTGTCAGATTTGCCCTTTAGGTCTGTTAATAATTGCTTTATATATTCTGGTGCTCCTTACTGACAGTTATGTTTTCTTTCTTATGCTTCCCCTTTATCATAATATAATATCCATTTTCATTTCTTGTTACCTTTTTTGGCTAGATGGTCTAACATGAGTATGTCTGCACCATACTTTCTTTTGGCCTCTATTTGCTTGGAGTATCATCTTCCATTCCTTTGCTTTGAGCCTATATTCATCTTCAGAACAGAGTCTCCCAGAGCCAGCATATCATTGGGTCTTGTTTTTTTTTTTTTTTTTTTTAATCCAGCCAGTAACTCTGTGACTTTTGATTGATGAATTTAATCCATTTACACTTGGAGTGACTGTTGATAAATGAGGACTTAGTACTGCCATTTTATCCTTTGTTTTCTGGTTGCTCTACACCTCCATTTTTCTTTTTCTTCTGTTTCTATCTGCCATTTTAGTTTGGTAGTTTTCTAAGATGTTTTCTCAGTTCCCTCTTTTTTTTGTTTTGTGTCTCTGCTCTAGATTTATATTTTGTGATTACCATGTGGTTTGTATATAATGTCTTATAGATAAAATAGTCCTTTTTCTACTGATAGCATTTTATCTTTACTGCCTATATGAGTTCTCTCCTTTTCCTCTTCCCCTTTTATGTTTTTGTTGTCTCAAATTATTCCTTTTTACCTTGTGAGTTTGTTACCAAACTAAAGTTACTATAGTTATCCTTACTGATTTCTTTCCCTTTAAACTGTATGCTACAATTAAGTGTTTAACAGCCTATTCTGATATAAAATTGCAATTTTATGATTCTGTCTATTTATCACCTTACTCAAAGTTTTGTGTACTTTTGCCTTTTCATTTCAGGTAGAAGAGCTCCTTTCAACATTTCTCGTGAGGCAGGTCTAGTGGTGATGAACTCCCTCAGCTTTTGTTTGTCTGAGAAAGCCTTTATTTTTCATTCAGATCTGAAGGATACCTTGGCTGGACAGAGTATTCTTGCTGAAAGTTTTTATCTTTCAATATTTTTAATACATCATTCTACTTTCTCCTGTCCTATAGAGTTTCTGCTGAGAAATCTGCTGAAAGCCTAATGGGGGTTCCTTTGTAGGTTACTGTCCTTCCTTCCTTGTTACCTTTAAAATTCTTTCTTTGTCATTGACTTTTTTGACTTTTTTTTTTAACATCTTTATTGGAGTATAATTGCTTTACAATGGTGCGTTAGCTTCTGCTTTATAACAAAGTGAATCAACTATACATATACATATATCCCCATATCTCCTCCATTTTGCGTCTCCCTCCCACCCTCCCTATCCCATCCCTCTAGGTGGTCACAAAGCACCAAGCTGATCTCTCTGTGCTATGTGGCTGCTTCCCACTAGCTATCTATTTTACATTTGGTAGTGTATATATGTCCACGCCACTCTCTCACTTCATCCCAACTTACCCTTCCCCCTCCTCATGTCCTCAAGTCCATTCTCTACGTCTGCATCTTTATTCCTCTCCTGCCCCTAGGTTCGTCAGCACCTTTTTTTTTTTTTTTTAGATTCTATATATATGCGTTAGCATACGGTATTTGTTTTTCTCTTTCTGACTTATTTCACTCTGTATGACAGACTCTAGGTCCATCCACTCACTACAAATAACTCAATTTCGTTTCTTTTTATGGCTGAGTAATATTCCATTGTATATATGTGCCACATCTTCTTTATCCATTCATCTGTCGATGGACACTTAGGTTGCTTCCATGTTCTGGCTATTGTAAATAGTGCTGCAGCGAACATTGTGGTACATGACTCTTTTTGAATTATGGTTTTCTCAGGGTATATGCCCAGTAGTGGGATTGTTGGGTCATATGATAGTTCTATTTTTAGTTTTTTAAGGAACCTCCATACTGTTCTCCATAGTGGCTGTATCAATTTACATTCCCACCAACAGTGCAAGAGGGTTCCCTTTTCTCCACACCTTCTCCAGCATTTATTGTTTGTAGATTTTTTGATGATGGCCATTCTGTCTTTGTCATTGACTTTTGACAGTTCTAATGTAATGGTCTTGGAGAAAGTCTTTTTGTGTTGAGGTAATCTGGTGTTCTCTTAGCTTCATGGACTTATATATCCAGTTCTTTCCCCAGGTTTGGAAAGTTCTCAGCTATTATTTGAATAAACTCTCTGCTTCCTTCTCCCTCTCTTCTCCTTCTGGGATACCAATTACTCTTATGTTGACCTTCGCAGTGAAGTCATATAGTTCTCACAGAATCTCCACAATTTTTTTAGATCTTAGTTCTCTCTCCTCTTCTGCCTGTATTTCTATATTTCTATCTTTGAGCTCACTAATTCTCTCTTCCATATTATCTACTCTATTTCCAGTGCTTTCTAATGTGTTCTTCATCTCATTTATTGAGTTCTTCAGCTCCAAATTTCAGTTCAGTTCTTTTTTAGAGTTTCTATCTCTTTGGTAAAGTATTTCTTCTATTCATTAACTTTATTCCTAAGCTCACTGAATTGCCTTTCTGTTTTCTTGTACCTCTTTGAGTTTCTTCATGACAGCTATCTTGAATTCTCTATTAGTTCAATCACAATATTCTATGACTTTAAGTTTGGTTTATGGAGTTTTGTCATTTTCTTTTTATGATACCATGTTACCATGTTTTTCATGGTGCTTGATGGTTGTTCGTCTACCTGTGCATTTGAAGTAACAAACACATTTCTTCTTTAGGTAAAGCTTTTTTTACTTACTTCTGACAATTCAACATTAGTAATTAGAGATCTTTCTTTTGTTTTTCAGTAGGTGGCACTATAGCACAAATTTTTGGTTTCTCTTACCTGAGCTACCTCTAGTTATATTTGAGATCAGCAGTTTCCATCGTCCACCACTTCTGCCAGAGGTGTTGCTCAGTACCCCCGTTGTTGCTGCTTATGCCTCTTGAGTCTCTTGTGCCTTGCTGCTGCTGGTGTCATGGCTGTTGCTGGCATTGCTGCCTGGGGTACAGGGATGGCAGATGCTTCCACCATGACTGGGGTTGCAGGCTCTGCTGCCACAGGGGAAAAGGGGGGAAGCCAGGGGTGCTTCTGTTACCTCTGGGCTTGTCAGGTTCACAGGTGCTACTACTGCAGATTGGTGGGCCAGAGTCATGGGTACTTCCACAGCTGGAGAGACAGGGTCATAGGCCTTGCTGCTGCTGTCTACTTCCCTGTGGCTGTGGGCACTGCTGTTGCTAGGAAGCCAGAGTTGTGTGCACAGCCTCCTCTCCTGATCCTGGGTTCTTTGGGCTGGCAGGGTCAGCTGCTGTGGCTGAGGGGGCAGGAACACAGGCACTGCTTTCACTGTGCCCCCAGTTTTTCCTCCTCTATGTGCTCCAATCCACCCACCTTTAGATATACAGATGTGTGGAATTTTCTGGCATCCTGGTGTGTTGTGCAGAGGAATTTTTGGTGACTTATGGACATTTTACTGATTGTAGATTGAAGGGGACATCTCACATTGCCACGATGCTGATGTCCTGACATATTTCTTCAAATCTTACAGCCAGAGTACTCTTCCAGACCCTAAACTAACCACCTTATTCTCAAATAATATAAATTATTATGATCATCTTCATCATAAATGTATTATTGATAGTAATAAGCTCACCTGCCCCCAAATCACTTTAAATCAAAAGTAGAAGACTCACAAACAACATGTTGATAAAGTCAAATCAAGTCCCATCTCAACTTTATTCATCTATATCTCGAGTCAAGCAGATCCTAAGTCTGAATCTTGTGTCCCAGAATCGCCTTATGTGCTTAAATGTCATCTACAAATTATTAACCTATGCTAATTAGAGGCACAGATTTAAGTATCTAACTCTAGTCTAACATAGGCAGACTTTATTATGGTGTTTTATTCCGAATAGACAGTCAATTATTATTGACTAATTTCGGACATGAAATTCTTAGGAGAAAACAAATTAATTCATTATAACCTTATTTAGAATGATGGTAATTGATAATGAAGCACAAAGAATCTACATCTTCTACCGAGAAGATTTCTAGAGTAGTTAGAAAAAGCAAATGTTAGTTTGAAGGGTGCTATTTAACTTTCCAGGGATATTACACAATCTTCATGGTAGATAACACTAGAAGAGAGGGCATTAGTGTCAAGCCATTGAAGAAGAGAATATCTGTAACATCCAATGAAAAGATGTTTAAATCTAATTGTCTTTCTCTTCCACAGGGTCTATCACATCATAGAGGCAAACAAAGCAGTATTTTTATTTATGAGGTTTTCATCACCTGTCAGCAGGAAGAGCCTGGAAAGCTCTCAGATCAAGATGCTAATCTAACTCCAAAGAAGCTGATGCATTTTATCAAAGTTCTATAAGAAGAATAGCTTATGAATATGGCCAGATGGAGAGCTGCATAACTTTGCAGGGAAGAAATTCACATGAGAATTACAATGAAAGGAGGGGGGGGGAAATCCCTGCAAAGCTCTAATTTCCAACAGCTCCTAGTATAAATTTAACCAAATTAAAATCTTTTCACATGGGTGCAACTGAGCTAGCCATTACTGTAAGGAACTATATTAGAGCAAAAGCTATTTGGAGGCATTAAAGTATTCCTGGAGTGTACCAACATGGGCGCAGATCATTTTTTTCATTCACAAAGACTACACTTTCATTATTGCTTATTGCCATAGACTCAGAAGGGAAGAGTACTTGGGTTTTCCCTCTCTAGATTAACTTGGAGAGAACTTTGCTATGATGTAAAGGCAGAATGTATACCTGGGATATGCAGCTCAGTTTGGGGACTTTTAATTCTAGTGGTAAAATGGCACTGAATGAGATAGACCACTAGAGAATAGATTTGTCAAATCCCCATATCCTAGGACAATGACAAGGGCAGTGGGTCCAAGAATAAGAACAGTGACTTCTGGTTGTTAAAAGTTGGCCAGGAAGACACCCACAGTGAGGCAACTAGACTTCTTACCAATAGCAGAAAAGGAAGACTGTCAAAGATAACAAAGCAACCTGCCTGTGATCTTTTATTTTCTTTGCCCCTCTCTCCTTCTCCATGTGTCTTCTCAAACTCACTCTCCTCACATATTTTCACCTCTAAAGTCCTCCTCCCTTATGTCTACCAACAAATTTTACCATAGAATCATTATTTCTACCAGGCCACACTGCCATTTCCAAATATCTGTTATTCAGCTCCGCTAAAATGAGGCATTTACAGCCTCAAATTCAACATGTTCTAAATTCAAACCTTGGCCATCTGAGCCATTCCCCCTTAATTTTCATTATCTGTTAATGAATCATATTCTCACAGGCACCCAGACTGAAATATCCCAACCATCTTTATCCTCTCTTTATTCCTCTCATTCCTTCTCATCCTAATCCAGTCCATCACTTGTCACAAAGCCTGTCACATCTACAATGTTTCCCACCTAGAACAACACCATAAAATAAAACTGAAGGCTGTTCCTTGGGAGAAGTGGCCTAAACAAAGGAGTCTGTAGAACATTTGGAGAGAAAAGTGCTCCATAGAAAACAGGAGATAAGAAAAAAAGCAGGAGACAGTTGGTAAGAAGAAAAGCACAGAGAGCAAAAGTAAACTCAAGGAAATTTTTTTTATTCCTTCTGGAGAAATAGTCAAGTTTTCAAGAGCCTTGAAGTGTGAGTTGCCCACAGCTGAGGCAGGCAGCATCTAATGATACAGGTAATGGACCTTATAAGGATAGAAGCAGACCCATCTCAGAGATCATAGTAGAGTGTTTGGGAGAATTATGACCAAACCAAGGAAGGTAGAAAATTTAAGATGCTCTCCTCCTGTGCAACCAAGAAAAGCAGGCAGGCTCTGAAGATCAAAACTATTTCAGCATTGGGAGTATTGAAATAATGTGTTTCAAGTTAGTTAAATTGCTTATAAATATAATTTTATGTTAAGCATATTGGTCTTGAATTTCACATATGCCCAATGGTCCACAAGCTAGGGAACTTGACCATAGAGTAATAGTCCTTGAAAGAAATACTACAGAACTTGGGTGCAAAAATTTGCTGACATATGTGCTGTATTTTATTTAGACGGATGTCAGTACCTCATCTAGACAGGCTCAGTGGACTCCTAACTATTCTCCTGCCAATTAATCTTTCTCTTCTTTCTTCCTCAGAAAATTTTCCTTTTTAAAGTAATTGTTGACCAAGGCTCTACCTTTTTTTTAAAGCAACAAGTTTTTAATATATCTATTTATTATTTTTAATATATGTTAAATAAAAATAATAGACTTTGCTTAATATTCAAAACTTTTTTACAATCTGATTCCAACATAAGCTTCTGCATATCATTGCATTCTGAATATTTTATAAATTTGTGAGTCATAAAAATATTCAATAATAAAAATATTTTAGCAATATTAATAAAATAAACTGTACCATAATACTGATCTATCCACCTCTTTCCCAACATAGTACATATTTACACACTCGCTTGTCTTTGTTAATCCCATTCCCTCTGCTTAGAATTTGTCTTCCCATGTCTAGTTCTTGAAATTGTATTCAACATCAAAAACCCAGATCAAATATCTACTCCTTCTTGAAGTCCTTTTTGTCTCTTTTTTGCTCTCAACTCTTAGAGGGCTTTGGTCATTGTCTCTATGGTACTTCCTATATTTTGCTTCAAATTGTTAAAATTGAATTGGCAAAACATGGGAAGTGTCATATTTTGTGCCACAATTCATGTATATATATATGAATTCTCTATATATACATATATTCCTATAGGTATAGTTTTGTTCCTATAGGTATAGTTTTCTATTGCTTCCATAACAAATTCTTATAAATGTGGTGACTTAAAACAATACAAATTTATTATCCAACAGTTCTATAGGTCAGAAGTCTAACATGGGTCTCAGTGGGCTAAAACTGAGTCAGTAGGATGTCATTCCTTTCTGGAAGCTCTAGGGGAGAACCCATTTTCTTGCCTTTTACAGCTTCTAGAGGCCACTCATATTCCTTGGTTTATGAGTCCTTTTCTTCATCTTCAAAGCCAGAAATATTGCATGTCTCTGTCCCTTCTTCCATCATCTCATTTTTCTCTAACCAAATCCAGGAAAGGTTCTCCACTTTTAAGGACTCATAGGATTACATTGGCCCCACCTGGATGATCCAGGTTAATTTCTCCATCTCAAAGTCTTTAACCTTAATCACATCTGGAAAGTCCTTTTGCCAAGTAATGTAACATATTCACAGATTCCAGGGGATTAGGATGTGGACATTTTGGGGGGTTCTTATGTTGCCTACCACAGTATAGAATATAAGCTTCTCAAGGGTAAAAAATATTCTATTTCCTCTTTCTTCTCCACAATGTCTAACATCGCCTTCCCCAAAGTAGGTATATATCACTAACAAATGTATCGCTATATATATTCAGTGTCTGTGTTATTTATTTCTGTTCTAATCTTTGCTATTTCCTTCTTTCCACTAACTTTGGGCTTAATTTGCTTTTCCTTTTTATAGTTTGTTAAGGGGTAAGGTTGGGTTGTTTGAGATCTTTCTTTTTTCTAAAGGTACCTGTTTATCACTGTAAAATTCCCTCTTAGAACTGTTTTGTTGCAGACCATAAATTTCGGTAGGTTGTATTTCCATTTTCATTTGTCTAAAGTTTTTTTTTTAATTTTCCCTTTGATTTCTTCTTTGATTCACTAGTTGTTCAGGAGCATGTTGTTTAATCTCCACATATTTGTGAATTTTCCAGTTTTCCTCTTATAATTAATTTCTAGTTTCATGACATTGTGGTTGGAAAAGGTTTTTGATATGATGTCAATCTTCTTAAATTTAAGACTGGTCCTGTGGCCTAACATATAATCTATCCTGGAGAATGTTCCATGTGCACTTGAGATGAATGTGTATTCTGCTGCTGTGGATGGAATGTATATGTTTATTAGGACCATCTGATCTAATATATAGTCTAAGTTCACTGTTTTCTTATTGATTTTCTGTCTGGATGATTTATCCACTGTTGAAAGTGGGGTATTGAAGTCTCCTACTATTTTTGTGTTACTGTCTATTTCTCCCGTTAGATCTGTTAATATTTGCTTTATATATTTAGGTTCTCCTATGTTGCATGCATAAATATTTACAAATGTTATATCCTCTTGATGAATTGACCCCTCTTTCATTATTTAATGACCTTCTTTATCTCCTGTTACAGTCTGTTTTAAAGTCTACTTTATCTGATATAAAAATAGCTATTCCTAATTTTGTTTGGCTTTTATTTGCATGAAATATCTCATTCCATCCCTTCAGTTTCAAATTAAAACTGTATCCTTAAAACTGACATGAGTTTCTTGCAGGCAACATAAAATTGGGTCTTGTTCTTTTATCCAATCAGCCACTCTATCTTTTAATTGGAGAATCTAATCCATTTTCATTTAAGTTAATTATTGATAGGTATTGACTATTGCCATTTTGTTAAGTGTTTTCTGACTATTTTGCAGTCCCTTTGTTTCTTTCTTCCTTTCTCTCTTCCTTTGTGATTTGATGATTTTCAGTTGTGGTATGCTTTGATTCCTTTATCTTTTGCGTATCTACCATAGTTTTTTTGCTTTGTGGTTACCATGAGGTTTACATGAAACATCTTATAGTTATAACAGTCTATTTTAAGTTGATAACAACTCAACTTCAAATGCATACAAAAGCTCTACATTTTTATACTCCCCTCTCCCACATTTTATGTTCTTGATGTCATGAGTTACATCCTTTTATACTGTGTATCCACAATATACATTGGCATATTGGCAATAGATGATGGGCATTTTGCCTGTTCCCTTTGCACTGAGCCATGGGGGGATAGCTGCAGTGAGTGTTTGCACACCTGTTAACAACTGCTTCTATGTTTGCTATAGTCCTGTAGGACTCACGAACACAAGCCCTATTGGCTTTCAGAGCTAGGTGATTTGGGGGACCTATCCCCTAGGTGTGGCAGCCTTAAAAGTCTGGGAATTATATTTGAGGTTCAAACCCTTCACTCCTAATGGATAATCTGGGAGTTGAGGGTTCTCTCTTAACTATATGGTGCTGTGTTGGGGGTTGGGATTATGGCAAGGGTATGTCTCGGTCTCTCCTACCTATTTCAGTGTGGCCATTCTCTTAGTCTCCCAATGTGTAGGAGTCACTCAACCAGTTTCTGGATTCCTCTCTGAAGGAATTGCTCCATGTGTAGCGACGTATTCAGTGTGTCAATGGGAGGAAGGAAATTCAGCAGCTTCCTCTGTTGCCATCTTGGTCCAGAGTCTACAAGAATTTCAGGTAGTTATCAATTGTATCTGAGTAAAAATGAGAACTTGTAGTACCTTAGTAATGGGCAAGCAGGGGCACTGTGACATATGTCATTTACACTAGAGAGTTTACCAAAATATAGTAATATTTCCCTCTTTTTATTCTCTATATATTTCAGAATTGGTGAATCTGAAGTAGTCAGTGAAAAACATGATACAGATTCCAAAAATATGACTGTGGGAGCCTCTTAATCCGTCTCCTCTCTGTTAATCTGTCTTCTCTTCTCTCTCCAATCTATCTTTCTTAAACAGAGTTCTAATCAAATGACTTCCCTGGTAAAGATGTCAACGACTTCCTACTAAATAATGTTGAAACTAACTAGACTGAAATTAAAACTTGCCAGTATTATCCCAAACTTTACTTTTACACATTTCAACCCACAATTTTGTGAGTTAATGGTTCAATAATAAATGTCCTAATGGAATTCAAGAATGGAATATGAACTTGAATGTACACTATTGCTAGCTAGAAACCCCTTGTCTTCTCAGTGAAAATTTTGGTGATACCTTAGTGGATTTATATTTTGATAAAATTTTCACACAATTTAGTCATTGTGAATTCTTTAAAATCATTTGTAGGGCTTCCCTGGTGGCGCAGTGGTTGAGAATCTGCCTGCCAATGCAGGGGACACGGGTTCAAGCTCTGGTGTAGGAAGATCCCACATGCCATGGAGCAACTAGGCCCGTGAGCCACAACTACTGAGCCTGCGTGTCTGGAGCCTGTGCTCCGCAACAGGAGAGGCCGCGAGAGTGAGAGGCCCGCTCACCGCGATGAAGAGTGGCCCCCGCTTGCCGCAACTAGAGAAAGCCCTCACACAGAAACAAAGACCCAACACAGCCAAAAATAAAATAATTAATTAATTAATTAATTTTTAAAAAAATCATTTGTAATGAGGTTTCTTTAGAATGTAAAAAAAAAAAAAAAAGCCAAAAATGCAAAACAAAACAAAACAAAACACTGGCATGGGGATTTCCAATTAAAGGTAGAGGATTAAATGGTTTTTGTTGAACAGTCCTCCCCAAAGCACACTGAAAGCGGCAAAATATGAAGAAAACATCTCTGATGAAACTGGGAATGCACAGATCCAAACATTAAACTAGGAAGAATACCTGCCAAAACAATAGTAGTGTCTCATAACTAGGGAAGTAGGTTACCAGAAAGACAGAGAACAGCAGAAAGGGTGAGTGGCAATTGCAATTCTACTGCTGGAGGCAGTGAGGTGTACAGTTACAAACACGCTAGATCGCCCATGGAAGACTTCTGATATTCCAACCTCCCTTGCAACCCCCAAGGACTCTTGATTGTCCCCAAAAGAGAAACACACAAATTAAGGGGAGACATGCCTCAGAGGGAAGATGATAGAGGGGGTTTGGTAAAAAAGTGTGTGAGACTGCAATCTGAGGTCAGATCACTCCTCCCACCCCTCCCTACACCACTTTTGGGGAAGTAGGTGGCCCAGGCCCAAGAGACCTTACTCAAAGATGCACAATAGAACCAGTAAAAGGTCTATACTAAGGTATTACAGGGAAGTTAGAAAAGAATATGAGAAGCAAAAATTAGTCAAAAATTAGACATCAGAAGAGGCATTTCAAAGAAACTTACAGAAGAAAATTTCAAGGACAATAAATTCCAAATACAGTTAACTTGGACTCTGGGGGGAAAAAAAAGCTCAAAGAAGACAAAGAAACCAAAGGAGAGATAATAAGTTAATTTGACAGCTGATAAATGGAAGCAAAAAAATGAAATAAAATCATTACAGAAATGAAAACCACATGAGAAGCACCCAAAATTAGAAGACAGTTTTGAAAATATAGTCAGAGAGAATAGGATTAAGAAGATAAAGAGATGCATGTAATTAGAGAGAAGATGATAGATCAGGAAGAGACACAGGGAGGATCATGGCACTGATATTAATATTGATGAAGAAGACATAAAAGAGGAAAACATTTTCCAATTCTGTGCAACAATGTCTATAAACTGTTATAGGAAATAAACTGGACCCCAAAATTGCATATGTAGACAAGGTTTATTATAAGTCAGACCTTATGAGAAAAGGAAGAATACAATAGATATAAAATAATTCTGAGAATTATTTTTTGTTTTATTTTATTTTTAAAAATTTCTAGAATTTTTTTTAAACTGAGTAAAAACAAAAATTAATTAAAATAAAGATCTCAGGAAATTTGCTGTATAATGAAAATATTGGATATGCCTAAATTACTGAGGGGATTAGAATTATAGAACAGAATGTAAATATTCTTAAAGGAGGCAGATTATTAAGTAGGGACTTGAAAGTGAAGTGTGTCAATTTCTACAACTTTCAGAGTGGTAATTCAATACGAACCATCTAAAAATCAAGAAACTGACTTAAGTATATATGGAAATTTAGAGAGTTAACCACCAAACACTTAAACACTTAAACACAAATTATAAATTTTTTTAAACAAACAAAACAAAAATAGATCATTTAGCAAAAGAAAAAATAGATTGAATTTTGAAATCTATTTGACTGTATGACAACTGAAAAAACATGACTCACAATGTTTTTTAAAAAGGGATAAGCAAAGGCTTACCAAGAAAATGAAACCAAAAATGAAACAAGCACTGCAATATTGACACATAATGGGTGAATGCAATGGAAAAATCATTACACAAGAAAAGGAAGAGATCTTTAAAATAAATCCAATCCAAAGTGCTAGAAACTTTGATCCTTAATTAACTTAGCATCAAAGCACATAAAGAAAACATGACATACAAGACGGAAATAAACAGAAAGAAGCACAGTAGGAGGAATCTTTACCTCAACTTTCTGAAGCTTTGACAAACCAAGTAGACAAAATATAGTAAGTAAAGATACATAAAATATTTAAATATCATAATAGATCAGACTTAATAGGTAACTGCATTTTAAAAACATGAATAAGATTGTATCACCCTCTGGTTCAAAAATCTCCAGCTTTCCTAATTCATTATTGAGACTCCTGTCTGTCTCTCAACCTACCTCCTGCCGTGGTCCCCTTCACTCACTCCATGCTGGTCAAATGGACCTTCATGTTGCTCTCCTCAAATACCCAGGTCTTCTCACCTCCAGTTCTACTCCCCTGCCAGGCATGCTGTTCCCTCATGACTAACTGCTCCCTCACTTGCTTCATGCTAGTCCCTGCTCAAATGTCACCACTCCAGAAGGCCTTTGCTGAGGACCCTCCAACATGGTGTTCTCCCATCTCCTCAGCCTAGTCATTCCCCTACCTCCTTACATGATTTACTTTGCTTAAAAGCATCTGTCAGAAATGAAGATGTATCTGTATGTATTGGCTTGATTATTTTCTGTCTCCTTACTAGAATGAAGGCTCCATAAACACAGAGATTTATTTTGTCTTATTCACTCCACCATCCCTAGTGCTTTGAATGGAATCTGGACATATACTTATATGTAAAATGAGTAATTATGCATTTATATATTACTTATTGAGTGAATGAATGATTTACTGATTTCTGTATCTCCCAAAAACAGAATGCATCTTTTTTCCTAAGCCCATGGTATGTGTACAAAAACTGATCACGTATTAAGTCACAGAAGAAACCAGAATGACTTACACAAAGTGTAAATAGTACAGAAAGCATTCACGGGCCATAATACAATAAAACTAACACTTGTGAGACCCGCGCATGGCGATGAAGAGTGGCCCCCGCTCGCCACAACTGGAGAAAGCCCTCGCACAGAAACGAAGACCCAAAACAGCCAAAAATAAATAAATAAATTAATTAATTAATTAAAAAAAAAAAAAAACTAACACTTGTATAACAAATGAAACAAAAAGAAAACTCCAGTCACTTGAAAATATTTTTAAAAATCAAAATTTAAGATTGTAGCATATCTGGAGAGTAACAGTTGTAAATGCTCTATACATTGGAACCTATTAAACACAGCTATAGCAATGTTCCAATAGAACAATAATAGTCTAAAATGTATTTCTAAACAAGGTAAAGTAAAAATAAACTAATAACTACACCAAAAAGTTCAAAAAAGAACAAAAACCTTAAAAATTAAAGGAAAAAATAATAAAAGTTAAATAGGAAAAAGATAGATTAGGCAAGGAAATATATTCAAGAGCTGATTCCTTCAAAAATCCAATAAAAAAATTTAAATAGGTAAACTAATCAAGATTTTTAAAAACAAACATAAAATTTTAAATATGGAACATAAACACAGAAAAGAAATTAAATTACAGGAGGATACACTGTCTATACTGTGCAATATGTTTGAAATGTGGATGAAATTATTGTCCAGATGGTATGAATCTTATGAAACCTTCAAAAATCATCATTCTGAAGCTAAAGATTACAGAGCATGAAAAAGAAAGCAAATTTTAAAACTCTTATTACAAAGAATAACACAGCTACAAAAGCACAAAAATAGATGATGATAGATATAGATAGATAGATAGATAGATAGACAGATGATATAGAGATAGATAGAAAAATAGATAAAGAGATAGGTAGATAATAGGTAATTTCTACACATACATATAATACTGCAGACCAATCTAATCATATGCATACCATACTTCAGATCAACCTGATTTTCAAATACAATAAAAAAATTCAAAATACAGTAGAAGAAAATACTCCATTAACAATAGCAAAAGGGGGAAAAACTAAAAATAATAAGAACCTTACAAGACTAATATAAAGAAAATTTGATGTCAATTATCCCTCAAATTAATCTATGAAATCAATGTAATCCTATTGAATTTTTTGCAATGTCCCTTAATAATGATCAAGACCATCTAGAAAAATGAACACACTTGTTTAGCTAGGAAAATTCCATGGAAGAAGAGCAATGAGGGGCAACTAGCCCCACTATATAGTTAACATGCTTTAAGGCAACTGTCATTGAAATTATCCGGTATTAGCATAGAAAAATATATACAGAGGAAAGGGGCATAATGGATAGTATGAAAATAAAGCTAAATATACACAGGAATTTGTTTTAATTAACATGGAATTTTACTTCATTAGGGAAGTGATAAGTTATTCAATAAGTAAGGTATGACACACTAGCCATTTAGAAAAAAGAAATAAAATAATTTCCTGCCTCATTCCTTACTACATAATATATTCTAGATGCTTCAAAGATTTAAATATAAAAAGAATTAAAATATAAAATAACTAAAATAAAATGTGAGTGAATATTTTGTAAACTTAGAGTGAGGAAAACCTTTTTATGAGTCAAACTCCAGAAACTCTAAAAGAAGCATTTGATCGATGTTGGTGTATAAAATTCAGTGTGCAAAAAATAATCATTGCAAAGTCAAAATGCAAAGAACAACCAAAAGTATTTTCAAAACATATGAGAGAATGATGAATAATTTCCTTAATATATGAAAAGTTCTGACAAATGAATAAAGAAATAGATAAGCAATCTGTGAGAAAATTAGTCCCAAGGACATGAACTAACATTTCAGAGAAAAAGAACTTAAATGGGAAACAAACACAGAGAAAGATCCTCAACCTCACTCTTTATTAAAGGTATACAAATATAGCAATGAGATACCTTTTTTTGCTATCAGATAGTGTGATAATATACAATTCCATTGAGGGACTTAGCAAGCAGTTCATTTCCTGTACTTTTGTTAGAGAGAAGACACTGATACATCCTCTGAAAGGACAGTTTGGAAATATCTGGTAAAATGTAATATACATATTCTTCATTTGGCAAAAAATCCTGCATGTAGGAATTTTTCATCCAGTTATACTTGTATGACTGTGCAAATACATATACAAGGAGATCAACTGTAGCATTGTTTGCATGCACACATACACAAACATACACACAGAAGGAACAATCTAAATGTTCATTAATAGAGAATTGGCTAAATAATTACAGTAAAAACCAAAATAGAACGATGTACCATCCTTGAAAAAGAGGTAAGTCTAATGCACTGATTTATAAAGATAAGATGCGCAAGATATTCTAATAAGTGAAAAAAGGCAAGGTATAAAACAATATGCATTACTCACTTAATCTGTATGATCAAAGGAATGTGGGATATATGCTATATAATATATAATATTATATAATAATATTGTGCATACACACAGGAAAATGGTCTTATAGAAGCATTAAAAATCATATTGATTAAAAGAAAGTTAATATTTAACTTCTGAGGCATGGGAAGGGGAGTCAGAGAAAGAGTTGTTTTTACTTTCCATTTTAAACTAATCATGCATTATTTGAATTTTTTATTATGTGTATGACTTACTTTTTTTGAATTGAAAAAAACTAATTTAAATTACAAAAATACTTTTTAATTAACCCAGATTACAAAAGGTATGATCTCAAAGATCAAATAATGTTTTATTACACTAATCATTAAGTTAATTTCTTTTTCCTTCCAATTATTTTGAGAGAAAATAATGTATATTGTCAGAACAAACACAGGAAAACTATTAGGACTACAGTTAAAATGTTTGGTGAAGTGAATTCTCAGTTTGCACAAAAAATATTTCAAATATCCCATGTGACAATAAAAGAGTTTCCATGAGGGGGAAAATACCTGCGTTCAAGACCTAATTTTCCTTTTAACTTTCTATATTTGTAGGTGAGTCAAAACTTCAGTGATTTTACTTCTCTTTGTAGTATTTCCATATGCAGAATACCCCAGAGGTCCATAAGTCATATTTACACTTTGTAAAGCACTTTGAGTCCCTTAGAAAAATAAACTGATGTGTAATAACTCTGCAAGGGGACTATTAATACTTTTTCCACCCTTTAATAAATTCTTTGGAATGTTTTCTTTACCCCAGTACAACCTACCTTACCAATAAAGCTACTTCCTCTTTCCCTTCTTTCTACAAGTTCTAATGCCTTTTTATGTAGTCCAATAATGCCTTTTTATGTAGCCAAACTCCCACTGGTTCTAATCAGTCCAGCCTTTAGTTTTAGTAGCATGTTACTGATAATATTTCTCAGACATTGTTTTTTCAGTATGAAGCCATTTCTTCCATCTCCTACTAATGATGCTAAACTATGCCCCAGGGATATGTTTCTAATAATGCCTCATTCTTCTTTCCCAAACATCTATAACACTTGTAATGCAATAGCAATTTTCAAACAATAAAAAGTAAATACAAGGAATTCAACTCTTTCTTGGTTTGCAGAGAACTTCAGCTGAATGGGAGTTATTGCAAAATGTATTCCCTCTAGGAAACAGCTTCAGTTTATAGTTAACATCCCCCTATAATCATGCATTGTTTTAACACCAAAAATACTCAAGAACTCCAACTACGAGACACAGCCATCTCTTCATAACTTTTAGGTCAATGTTCCATTTCCTCAGAAGCTTATGGTTTTAAATTGTCAAAAAGAGCTAATAAATCCCAACATATGGATTGTTTCATTATTCTGATCGAGGTTATTTGGCTCCAATGTGAAAATTTGCCCCCAACCTGATTTTCATACTTCCTTTGATGAGTTATTCTAAAATCCTGCTGATTCCAAAGAGATGTCTCTTTACGGAACAGATGTGTATCAGTGGGAATTAGGCAGACTCTCTGAGGCCTATTATCAGGAATAACAGGAAACATCACAGCATGAACAATTCTATTCCAAGAAAGTTTTTCCCACAAGTGAATCTTTGTAACTGCCTGTAGGGGAGAAGATCATTTCAATTGGTGAAACTTGGATAAAGGAATTGTCTAAAACTAAGGGGAACCATGATCACATCCTCACCACAGCAGGCAACCTAGAAAAATTTAATGGAAAGGCTGGAAACAGATACAAAGAGGAAATTTCTAAGGTGAGCCATCTGGGATTCCTGCAATGTGCACAAGATTGAAGAAAACATCTAAATCCCTTCCCCTGTGAGTTTATGACTTAATGATGAAGGAGTTGTTTTAGGAATATCTGTCTTGTTTAAATCACAAGCCAGACCTAAGAGGAATGTTGTGGCAGTCAGAATGCCCATGGCAATGACTTGGGCACCAGCAATGAGGGTCTGGACCAGATGGAGGCAGAGGCAAGTTTGAGGAGAAGTGGAGGTAAGGGGGAGAACCATGACAAACGGGGGAATGAAGCCCAGTAAAAGTGCTTTCCATCTATGGAATGCTTCCTATTTCACGAGAGCTTTCCTGCTTATTTTCTCACAACAATCCTATGTAGTGTTAGAACAGGAATAATGTCCTTTACGCCAAGACTCAGAAAGGTTAACTGCCATGACACAATTATTGGACCTAATCTTGGGCTGGGGGGCATTTAAAACAAAATTAAGGGGGCTTCCCTGGTGGCGCAGTGGTTAAGAATCTGCCTGCCAATGCAGGGGACACGGGTTCGAGCCCTGGTCTGGGAAGATCCCACATGCCGCGGAGCGACTAAGCCCGTGAGCCGCAACTACAGAGCCTGCGCGTCTGGAGTCTGTGCTCCTCAACGGGAGAGGCCCGCGCACCGCGATGAAAAGTAGCCCCCGCTCGCTGCAACTGGAGAAAGCCCTCGCACAGAAACGAAGACCCAACATAGCCAAAAATAAAAAAATATATATATATATAAATAAATAAATAAATTTTAAAAAAAAAAAAAAAAAAAAAAAAAAAAAACAAAATTAAGCATAGGTCTTACTATCTTACAACCAAATCCTATACTACACAGATACACTGCAATTAAATAAACTGCTGGGAGCACAGGAGGTGCTTAATAAATATTTGAATGAATGTTGAATAAATAAATGAATGAGTGAATGAGTAAATTAATTAGTGAATTCATGTTCAGTTTTTTATAACTGGATTTTTTTTCTGCCTCATTGACACAACTTTCTGCCCCAATTCTCCATAAAACTTTTGAAGGGATGAACTATGTCTTTGTTATCTTCGTATCTCCTGTGGAAACCCAGGGTCTAACCCAACCCACAATCTTCTCTGGTCTGGCCTATGTAGTGATCAATCAAAGCTGGGAGCGGGGCACCTCAGTTCATAGCACATGACCGTCATCAATCCATGCACATCCCCACTATTATTGTTACCTGGCTTTTTGTACCGATTTAGCTACCATCCCTGATCACATTACTCTCTTAATTTATATGCATAAGTTTCCAGTCTTTGCTATCACCGACAATACTGTGATGACCATCTTCATATACATCTATTTCTGAACATGTGCAAGAGCTGTTTTTGTTATTTGAATTAATTGCAAATAACCAAATAAAAACAATAACCTTTACACAGAAATCTGTATTTTCACCTTGTTTGGAAAATTGAAAAATCTGACAACTCTAAACCACTATTCCCTCTAAGAAATAGCTGGCGCTGAATTGGAGCCATGTAGGTAGGCAGTCTCCAGATTGCCACCGTGCCACAACTCCATGTTGTCTCAATGACACCCTTTCACTTCTCTGTGTTATTTTCCTATTGCTGCTGCAATAAATTACCATAAACTTAGTGGCTTAAAAAAGACAAACTTATTATCTCACAGTTCTGGAGGTCTGAAGTCCAAAATGGGTCTCACTGGGTTAAAAACAAGGTGTCGGCAAGGTTGCGTTACTCTCTAAAGGCTGTAGGGGAGAATCTATTTTCCTGTCTTTTCCAGCTTCTAGAGTCTTTCTGCATTCCTTGGCTAGAGTTCACCTTCCATCTTCAAAGCCAGCAATGGCTTTCTCATATTGCAGCATTTTGATGCTAACTCTTCTGCCTCCCTCTTCCATCTTTTAAGGAGCCTTGGACCCACCCAGGTAATCCAGGATAATCTCCCTATTTTACAGTCAGCTGATTAGCAAACTTAATTCACAGGTTCCTGGGATTAGGACATGGACAATCGGGTAAAATTCAATCGGGTGAGAGGCAGGGGGATGGGTGGGGGGGATGTTATTCTGCCTACCATGCAGGCCAAGTGGATTGTTGATTTCTGTCCTACAGCATCTAAGTATTGGCCCACAATTATAGACACTTAACAGTTGCCTCTGAATAGAATTTACTAACAACAGACTGCTATTTTAGACACACTAATCACAAGATTATTCAGTATTGAACAATGAGTTTGTTCTTTACATCCTTTTATCAGTAGCCATGTAATTGCCATGAATCTCAGCCCATATAGCATAGAATCAATCTAACTCTTCTCCAATCTGATATTCCCTTAGAAGTAGATCAAAATGTTATGCATTAAAACAATATCATTAAGACACCTGCAATAATCTGGCTAACAGTTGTGGTTATTTCTGTTCTCTTAACCAAACTGAACTGTTCTTTCAGTGATTGCTTCAATTACTCTCACAACTGTAGAGAAAATGTCAATGAATCTTTACATATTCACTCGTAATAGAAACACAACTTCAACCTCCCAGATGTCCAGGGGAGTAACTGGACCAGAAGAATGCTAGGTCCCTTCAAGTTCCAATATTCCATGATTCTACAGAACGAACCTTTAAGAATGATGTGAGGACTACTTGTTTGGTGTTCTTACTGGAGGGCCCCCTGCTCTTGCCTGCCTAATTCTCTTACCAAAGAACTATTCCACACTTTAGTTGGTTGAGAAACAAGATTACCTGATCAGGACAGTCTAATCCTCCAGTCAGGAGTCTGCAACTCCGAGACCCAGGAGATGCAGACTTACGTTGTTACCCAGAAATGTGACCAGCCCAGCCTCACCTCCTGCCCTGCCCTATCTAGATCATTTTAACTCTCTTAACATCCCCAACCAGTCGTCTTTTTTCAGCAACATGCCTGTGATATGGGATCAATCCAGACACCCATCCTCTTGGCTCTACTCCTTGGCTGCTGAAACCCTCTAGAAGAAATCATTGAACCCTACAGATTCATTTTTCTGTAAATTTTTAGTCTCCAATATCAGCTATATCTAGGGTGACCAATGGTTCTGGTTTGCCTGAAGCTGAAGGGATTCCTGGGAAGTGGCACTTAAAACTGGAACAGTTCTTAGCCTGCTGGGACAAGTTAGCTGCATCCTTAACAAGTCTCAATAATCCTTTTCATGTCCCAATTCAGTTCTCTTCCCCATTCCACACATTCACACCCTTCCCCTCTCCCACACTCCCCAATGCACATGACTTTTCCTCTCTTTACAGAGTAGACTGAGACCATCAAGCCACTGCCTTGGAATAGAAAATGACCCATATAAGAAAGTGGCTTGACAAAGATTCTCTCCTTGACCAAACTCACTCAAGCTACTCTGAGGTCTTTTTCAACTAGGTCCTGACTTTTGGTCTCTGCAATGTCTAATTTTAGCAAAAATCCTGCTAAGTCCATTTAGCCAGAATGTCCCATTCTCAGTATTTGATCACCCTCAATATCTGATTGGGTTCCTCATACTCCACCATTTGCCTCGTGATGTCTGATCACCCTGGCCTGCCTTCAGCAACAATCCCCCCTTACTCTTGATGTTCCCTCTTAGTAAATTTTCATTCATTGACCCTCATCCTGCTGTTTGGCTGTAATTCCCAGTTGCTCATGCTGCATTTGGGGTTGAAGCCAATCTCTCTCCCCAACTGCAAAACCCCATTGCAGTGGTCCCTACACCTACTGAAGTAGTCCCATCTTGAATAGCCTTTCCTACCATCTTCAACAAGTGTCATGAATAATTTTACCTTTAACAGTGTCAACATGAAAAGGCCAGAAGACTGCCTGCAATGAGCCTGAACAAGCAAAGTTGAGCTTAATGAATTCATCACAGTCTAGGAATTGGTCTTTAACTTGCAAGAACAGGAGGAGATATGTGGTTTTGTTAGCATACTGAAGTAGGTCTGACTCTGAGGGGTGTGCTCTCATTAATCAAGTTCTCACCGACCACTGTTATACACCAGAATGATGATTTATTCATTTAGAAGCGGCCCAACCATCAGGCAGAAACACTCATGTCATTATGCCAACACATTCTCTTCCTGTGAACAACTGACATGAAGAACCAAATTATCATCAGAAGGCCACTTTATTAATGTTCAATTTAAAAACAGTTATCAAGCAGAGTGGAGACTCTGATCCATCAGTCTGATTGTTGAATATCCTTGAATAAATAGATAAGTGGGAAGTTAAATAATCAAAAGATTACTTTTGTGACTATTGACCAGAACAAAGGAATATGAAGAATCTTAAAAAGCATCTTCTAGCAAAGGTAATGAGGAGCATTGTCCCACACCAGAGGGATATCACCTAAAAGACCAAGCAATGCACAGCTCCAGAGGGAGGTCATTCACATATTAGTACACAATCCACATGACCATTCATCATAGCCCTGGTAGCATACTAAATACAATACTTACTTTGTTTTTGCATTCACAGTATATATTGGAGAATGTCCCATATCAATGCTAAAGAATGACATCATTCTTTTGTAGGGTTGCATAGCATTCCTTGCTTTATGTACCTTAAATTGTTTAAGGGTTTCCAATAGAGAGAGCCAGGAGACTCTTAATCTAATCTCCCCTTGTCTTCTCTGGGGTCTAAACCCATTAATTCTTCTCTCCCCTATATTTTGTTTCTGCACTCCACTCACACCTTCCCCATGACCTATACACGTGCTCAAGTCTTTCCCTTGATCTCTTAAACTTTTCGCTCACTAGAATATATCTCCCCTTCCTCTCACAATCAAGATGCTAGAAAGGATGGTCTTCACTCAGACACCCTTTCTCCACCCATTCACTATTCAACCCATTGCAGTTGGGCCTCTGCCCTCATCATTATACTGAGGATAAGCTGGATACAATCACCAATGTCCCATTACTTACCCAAAACAATTTAATCTTAAAATCCAACTTACTTGGCCTCCTTACTGACCATGCCCCATTTGGAATTCTTTCCTACCCTGGATTTGATGACAATGCCCAGTCCTGGATCTCCTTGGATCTAATACTTTTTCCTTTCTCAGCCTCTTTTGCTAGTTTTTCATCTTCTTCCAGGATGATATAAGCCAGGATTCTACCTTTGACCTTCTTTTCACCTCACTCTATACTCTCTTTAGACTGTCTCAGGTCTCCAACATTCTTCTATATGTGATTGAACCAATACCCACATTTCTAGCCAAAGCCTCTCTGAGCTCCATCCTGCGCACCCCACTACCTGCCAGGCACTTCCATCTGGATGTCTCACAGCTACCTCAAACTCAACACATCCAAATTTTTAAATGTTTGCTTCTTATGCCACCATACCTCTTTTCCCTCTTTCTCCTTTGTCTTTCATAGGTGTTCAGAGACCCGCAGTATCCTCAACACTAGGAAATGTATCTTTTTTCAGGCTTGTCACTTACTTTTTCAGCCTCCAAAAATCTGCTGCAACGTCAAATAGCATTCGATGGATAGACTGAAGATGCAGCTATGCTGGCTTTCTCTCATGGAACTTGCCAACATATGGCTCCTGAGAAACTTTCATATATCCTTTCCTGGACAAACTTTGGAGGTTCAAATTTTCCCATTTTGACAATTTCTCCTTTGTGCCCTCGTCACAGCATTTAGCCAGACAGTCACTCACCTCTTAGATTTCTCAGGTGTGAGTCAGAAACTGGTCCAACATGTCATTCAAACCCATAGGGGCGTTATTAAATTATCTGAGGTGAGGCGAGGTGCAGGCACACCCCATTCATTTCTTTGGAGGAGGAGAAGGGAGATTTACAGCAAACAAAGAACTTGCACCCAAAATTCCCTCTAATATTCAAGTCATGACCCTTTCATACTCTTGATGTTATAAGAGAATTAAGACAAATATAAATGGCTTTTAATAATCTCCTTAAACATTTGGCATCTTGTGTAATATCTCCTATGGAATATATTATTTCTTGGACCTTGTTACCTCAGCCAAAACTTCCCTTTTGTCATCTCATTATATTATCATACCCTTTGACTAAAAACTCTACATTAGCAAATCAACCATAGAAAAGTACTCCAAAATTGTAAACTTTTTACTTGAAAAGTGAAAATTTTTTCAATTGAAAAATTAAAATATTCAACAATATGATAATGGCTAAGTAAGTTATGGAACACCCACTCAATAGAACTCACAAATTCATTAATAATTTGAATTAACATGGGACTTTCTTAGGTTATAATGTTAAGCTGAAAAAAAATGTCCAAAACTGAACAAACTGATGGACAATTGTATATACAAAAGCCTCTGTGTCAATAGTTTTCTTCATATGAAGAGATTTTCAGTAATTTAGTTTTCCGTCTCAACTCAAGTTTTCTATAATGAGCATTTGTTACTTTCATGATCAGAAAAATAAAGCAACTTTTTCAATGTATATTCGTAAAATCCCACTCCGAACAATAAATAATTCATCTCAGTAGTAGGCTTGAGACCACTGTCTTTGAGCCAAAGCCCCATACTGGAGTAGACGGAAACTTCTGAAGTGAGTCATCTTTCTTCTTTCTCCAAATAACAAAATAAACTGGCCACAAAGTGTTTTAATGGTATGCACAAATAAACCTAACATCTGGTAGTGAGACACCGAGCTTTCATCTCACCATCCAGGAAGGATGTTTGAGGAATAACTGAAAAATATCAAAGACTGAATAATTAACTACCCAATATTTTCTTATTCATACCAGGTAGTTCTCTAAAGGCTGGAAAAACACTGAAAATTTTATTTTTAATCAATGCACCAGGTAAGGAAACATAGCTCTGAAAGATAATGAAGCTTCAGCAATTAACCCAGCCAAGTTTATCACTTTGCATAATTACTTTACCTGCCAACCTCAATCTGCCAGGCCTCTCCTAACTTTTTAAATGTGAATTGTGGCAGTTCTGCCACAGAAGCTATTGGGCAGTCTGTCAAGAAATAACTGCTACTGTCCATTACATTTTGTCTTTCCTAATGGAGTTAACGGGGAATATTTCAGGTTTTTAACATTTTTAAATTGACATGTTTATTGATTCTTGCTTTCTTTATGTGCATTATACACAGTGCTGGCATCGCACGTCAAAATGCTAAACTTTACAACTTGAAACTCACCACCACAGTAGGTAACTTCCTTTGGTTATTAGCAAATGTCACTAATGCAATTGAATAGCGAGTATTAAAAT